>NW_026931963.1:0-49799 GCF_032062105.1 Saccostrea cuccullata
ATGGAGTGGAATTGTCTTATTTGCAGAAAGTATGTAACTTATATAACTTGATGAGACACCACATATATTTATTTCTTTTAAAATAAAACACTAATACGGCACATATATCTTTAAATTCAAAATACCTTATAACTTTGATTCCATGATGTTGCAATATAGTACTGGCAAACTATATATGTTAGATCTTCACCTTCATTGCATTTTTTGTATATATAAAAGTAATGTTACAGACACCTGTAGAATCTATATATGTTAGATCTTCACCTTCATTGCATTTTTTGTATATATAAAAGTAATGTTACAGACACCTGTAGAATCTATATATGTTAGATCTTCACCTTCATTGCATTTTTTGTATATATAAAAGTAATGTTACAGACACCTTAACCAGACAGTGTTACATAATGCACATAAGACCCCAGTTGTAATGGGATTCTGTTACAGAGCTTTGCCACCTGGATAAAAACATGTGGTAAAATAGCAAGAAATTATGATGATGAACCATATTGTAACATGATCTGTTGGATGCTTGGCTTTATATTGAGATTTTATGAATTTTAGTCATTTTAATTTTCAATTTAGAAAATGGTCTCATTGTATATTATAACTAAATTTTTTTTTTTTAGTTTTATAGAAGTTTAAATTTCCATATCTCTCAATGCATAATTTAGATATATGCATACCTGTAATAAATCACTCAATAGAAAAATATGAAGAGATGAACCTATATATAAAGAATAATGTACACTATAATTAATTACACTAAATTACAGGTAAACTTTGATCATACTTTATCACAAGATGACCACACACTAGTTGTCACAGGACAATGCTGGATAAGTTGGCATGGTAACCAGTTCATCGCTGCAGTAACAGTCGTTCTTAATTGCTACAACACTCATCACACAGTTATCATATCACAAACATTCTGTCGTTTTTCTCAGCACTACACAGACACCAAGTCAAGATGCACCTGCTTCAGAACCATGAATTCCAGGAAAAATAGAAGCACACTTTACATGTAACAATGTCCTAACTGGCACACTTATTGATACTTTCTATCATTTCCACAATGTGAAATATCACACAAAGTTCCACAGCAGAGAAAAAAATATCAAGAAATACTCCTAGCTAATACTGAATGAAAAATATATCCTTTATCTTGTTCGTTAACAATCAACAGATAGATGGAACTTTTCTTGAATAATGAAACAAGAAATATGCCTGCATGATGCAGAGTGATTTTTTTTATCTCTCTTCTGTTCTGAATTTGATGGGTGTGGGATGATCTTAGTCATCAAAACATATGTGATAGAAGATGATGCAGGGTTCCTGGACTTGTTTAGAATGAAAATAATTAAGTTATTATCATAATCATTGCCTGCATGAACTCATTGAAGACTTTCCTCCAAAAGTGACCTAGGTCTATGAACTTAAAGAACCCACTGTATGTTTATATTTATAATGCTGTTGCCCACAAATAACTCTAAATATATGATCACGATGATGGAGATCAATCTTGATAACATATAACTAACTTGTCAATTATTCAAGAGAATCTGCTTTTAATTATATCTATAACACATCTATCTTATCATTCTGATCTGCTCTCTCTGAAACAAAAGCTTGGTGATTCAGAAGCACTGATGTTCAGGGTCACATATCACCAAAAAGTCTTGGACAAATATTATCATATTCATAACACCAGCAGCTCTGAGTTATCAAATACACAAATATAAAAACACAGGCAAAATTAAAAAAAAAAGTTATAATCATGATATTACTGAAAGCTACTAATAAAGTTTTTGTATTCAAACTTTTTATCTCACCTCTTAATAATTCAACTTTCCTTGTGTACTTCATTAGGTAAATTGAATATAGGTGTACTTAATTAATGAACCCACACAATGAATGCTTTGAAATGTGTCTCATGGGCAGAGCAGTGCTCTGACAAAAATATCCTTAAGCAACTTGTTAATGCAAGTCACACCCACTTTTTTCCCTTGAACATATGTTTGCTGTGCTATTGGAAATACAGTGTAATATAAATGTATTCATAACAGCTAGGTTTGTAATTAATATGAAGAGATGAGGGGTTTGAGGTTGATGACCAATTTTTCAAAAAAGATCAGCACCATTTTTCTTCAACCTTCATACAGGATAATTACATGAGAAAAACATATTTTAGGTTGAATTTTCACTGTTCCCGATGCTTCTGATTATATACCAATATCTGAAGTTTTTTTTTTTTTTAACATAGTCATTATAATCCAAAAATTAAGTGTTTTATGGGGTAATATGCATAAATACTTGCATGAATATATATGCAAGAAGCATTCTTATATCAATCTCTTCATATAACAGCTGAGTAAATAGACGTAAATGAAAATTCTGTATCACTAATTTCAATTCTTAGATCATGGGAAACATAAATATTTGAACTTTCAAACAAGTCCTTTAATTAACCAAGAGAAAATATTATACCAAATTACAAGCATTTTTTGAAATTTCAAACTTGAGAGTGCATGTATATCCCAGCTATTAGTCTCTTATTCTTGAAAAATAAAATGTGCAAATCTGGATGGATGATTCAGTAAAATATTTTTTTGATGTATGTCAATGTTTCATCGGAAAGAAAAACTGTGTGCATATGATATGTAGTGTACTTAACTTTTGTATGATGACTGAAACTAGACAAAGTGAAAGCACACCAAAAGCATATATATTAATTTTTGACAATTAATAATTTAAATTTCTGAAATTATCTAAACTAATTATTGCAAAATAAAGCATCAGAACAGAAAAAGCGTCATAAAAAACAAAAATAAAATGAAATCATGGCATTTGCACCATGTTTATCATTCACATGAACGTGACAAGTCTGTGCATGAACAATATAAAAATAGCGTTTGTTATCAATATTAAAAATATCATTTAGATCAATAAAATGACAATGAAGTCGGCATACGTTGAATGCAAGTAAAACACCAGTATCTAAATGCTCTATTTTTTTTTTCGCCAAATGTTTTGAACTTGGCTTGAAATAGAATATGGCTTAGGCCTAAGGCATGTTGGAGAAGGAAAAGCTCATGTTAAATACAGGGGCTATAGCAAGAAATCAACAAAGGAATTTGTTTTCTGGTTTTCATATTTTCAAAGTATACGTTAAATATTGTAATGATTCTTAAATAAAGTCTGTATAGCGGGTAGTTTCCTTGTGAAACACCCAAAACTTACCACAAGTGATCCGAAATTGCTAGACTGTGGTGGCTGCCATGTTATGACGTCACTATTTGCATATATGGTAAAGTCTAAAAATGTACCGAAATCCCTGACATACATTCGAAAACCTCTGGCATTTTCATAAAACGATGAGCAAGTCATGCAACATGATGGCTGAAACTGCAGCGAAGTCCAAGAGCAACCCAAATTCTGTCAAAGAAATATTTAAAACGATGAGTTATGGACCTGCTCCAGAAGCAGACAACGTTGTGAAGGTTTGTGTTAATCATTTGTTTACAAATGACAAATGCAAAAGTTGATATTCGAAGCCAACATGGTCTAGACTTGTTGTACTCAGTTCTGCAGGAACTTGAGAAAGAGCATGTGAAAGACATGAGATCAGGAAAATAAGGTTGAAAAATATATGCACCGTCTTCAGTAAAATATGACGGCATTATCCTGTTATTAGCATCGCGATGCGAATAATTTTTGACGTTGTTGACGTTGTTGACGTAAATAAAATTATAATTTTGCGAGCTTAGAATTAAAAATTTAGTCTTTAAACAACAATATTTATGGATTTTATGCTTATTCCGTTAATTCCCACTCTCTGTCATCGGCTTATACATAAGTCATGTCTGAAAGAGGAACGAAAGACAATTCTGCATGGGAAATTGGTTACTTCCGTGATATTTTTAGAAATAACCTTATTCTCAAGTACGGTATAAAAAATAATGCATTTTTGATAATTCGGAATAAATGTCTTCATAAACAAAACTATAAATTATATAACTAAAAAATTCAATATATATGTACTTTATTTTGTTATAAATGAGTTGAGATAAATATATAACGGAATAAATGTCTTCATAAACAAAACTATCAAAATTTAATATATGAACTTTATTCCGTTATAAAAAAAAGTTGAGATAAATGTATTAACGGAATAAATGTCTTCATAAACAAAACATGCAAAACTATACTGCAAAATTCAATATATGCACTTTATTCCGTTAAAAATAAGTTGACATAAATATATTACGGAATAAATGTCTTCATAAACAAACTATCAAAATTCAATATATGCACTTTGTTCCGTTATAAATAAGTTGAGATAAACATTTAACGGAATAAAAGTCTTCATAAACAAACTATCAAATATCAATATATGCACTTTATTCCGTTATAAATAAGTTGAGATAAACATTTAACGGAATAAATGTCTTCATAAACAAAAGTATCAAAATTCATTATATGTACTTTATTCCGTTATGTAGAAATAAGTTGAGATAATTGATAACGGAATAAATTCAAAGGTCTTCAAAAACAAAACTTTCAAAATTCAATATATATTTAATGTCTTGATATACGGAATAAATGCTATCCATTGCGATTACATGTAAATGCATAATACATTTTAGTACTCTCATTTATTCTTTTTCTGATGAATTTCATTCATAAAGTAACATATTTAAAATTTTCATATCGGATATTTTATTTCTGCACGGATTTCAATGTACAACGTATTCCAGAACAGGTTAGGAAGTAAAAGTCCTTTGTTTGTACGTTGCGTGACAGTGAAAAGAAATCCCGCACGCTTCTGTAGAGGTAGAACATTGAAGAGTCGCTCAACACGATCGTCTACTACACTTTTAAGAAAACTGAATGCATTGTGAAACCAAAAAAATATGTTGTAATCTCTCTCTTTGTGAGGCTTATGATCTTGATACTTGGAAACGTTGTCTCTATATATACTCCTGTTATTAGCATCGCGATGCGAATTAGTTTTGGGGTATTAAAATGTTCTTCGTCTGTCTATATATACTCCTGTTATTGGCATCGCGATGCTAATTAGTTTGGAGGTATTTTATTCATTAAAACGTGTCATTTTAAGAGTGATCCCCCCAAAAAAGCCAAGCCCCATTTTTTTCTGATGGTATCCCCCAAAGAAACCCTTTTCCCGGGAATACTTCCCTTTGTGGAGCTTATAATCTTGATATTTGGAAACGCCGTCTCTCTATATATACTCCTGTTATTAGCATCGCGATGCGAATTAGTTTTGCGGTATTTAAAATGTCACTCGTCTCTCTATATATACTCCTGTTATTGGCATCGCGATGCTAATTAGTTTGGAGGTATTTTAAGCAGTAAAATGTGTCATTTTAAAAGTGATCCCCCCAAAAAAACCAAGCCCCATTTTTTCTGATGGTATCCCCCAAAGAAACCCTTTTCCCGGGAATACTTCCCTTTGTGGAGCTTATAATATTGATATTTGGAAACATCGTCTCTCTATATATACTCCTGTTATTAGCATCGCGGTGCGAATTAGTTTTCGGGTATTTAAATGTCCCTCGTCTCTCTATATATACTCCTGTTATTGGCATCGCGATGCTAATTAGTTTGGAGGTATTTTGTTCATTAAAACGCGTCATTTTAAGAGTGATTCCCCCAAAAAAGCCAAGCCCCATTTTTTTCTGATGGTATCCCCCAAAGAAACCCTTTTCCCGGGAATACTTCCCTTTGTGGAGCTTATAATCTTGATATTTAGAAACGTCGTCTCTCTATATATACTCCTGTTATTAGCATCGCGGTGCGAATTCGGGTATTTAAATGTCCCTCGTCTCTCTGTATATACTCCTGTTATTGGCATCGCGATGCTAATTAGTTTGGAGGTATTTTAAGCAGTAAAACGTGTCATTTTAAAAGTGATCCCCCAAAAAAAGCCAAGCCCCATTTTTTGTATGGTATCCCCCAAAGAAACCCTTTTCCCGGGAATACTTCACTTTGTGGAGCTTATATACTTGATATTTGGAAACGCCGTCTCTCTATATATACTCCTGTTATTAGCATCGCGATGCGAATTAGTTTTCAGGCATTTAAATGTCCCTCGTCTCTCTATATATACTCCTGTTATTGGCATCGCGATGCTAATTACTTTGGAGGTATTTTGTTCATTAAAACGTGTCATTTTAAGAGTGATCCCCCCAAAAAAGCCAAGCCCCATTTTTTTCTGATGGTATCCCCCAAAGAAACCCTTTTCCCGGGAATACTTCCCTTTGTGGAGCTTTTAATCTTGATAGTTGGAAACGTCGTCTCTCTATATATACTCCTGTTATTAGCATCGCGGTGCGAATTAGTTTTCAGGCATTTAAATGTCCCTCGTCTCTCTATATATACTCCTGTTATTGGCATCGCGATGCTAATTAGTTTGGAGGTATTTTGTTCATTAAAACGTGTCATTTTAAGAGTGATCCCCCCAAAAAAGCCAAGCCCCAGTTTTTTTTATGGTATCCCCCAAAGAAACCCTTTTCCCGGGAATACTTCCCTTTGTGGAGCTTATAATCTTGATAATTAGAAACGTCGTCTCTCTATATATACTCCTGTTATTAGCATCGCGGTGCGAATTAGTTTGGTGGTATTTAAATTATTTTTTCCTCTAAATTTTACTTCCAACAATTTAAAATCATTCAATGTTAAAATATTAACTCATTTAACGCTTCTGACGTTACGTAAAATAACGTCAAAAATTATTAGCATCGCGATGCTAATAACAGGATAATGCCAATATGACGAAATTTCATTGCATTCTCTGATTTTATCATAATAACACATTGTCATGAAACAGCGACGTTTATATATGCCTACCATGTACAATGTTAGGAAATGTTTTATCTTCGAAATGGGAAACCTGCCAAGTAAAGAAACGTTAAAGGTTTCAGACTGCTAATTTTGTATAAACAACATTACATTTACAGCTGTAAATGCCAACCTCGATTTTATGCAGTCGGTCAGAATTCACCAATGACCTTCTGATGCCACATAAAAGTTATCATTTTAATACATTAGTTTTTGAAATGCGATCAGGCAGTTAAAAGAAATACTTGTGGGTAATAAAGTGGCCCTACTAAATAGAGTACAGTAGTACGATAGAGTACTTTAGAGTACGCTTGTAATATTTTATAATTTAATGCAATTTACATGATTGAAGATATGTATGCCGTGTTAAACAGTATTTTTGCACAGCTGAAACCGAACAAAAATTTCTGGAGTATGATAAGCTACCAAAAATGAAGCATTCTTGCAAATTCGACGAAATTTTATTCGGTATTAACAAAGTACTGGTCAGGAAAAGAACACGATATTCTCATGCATATTTATAAAGGACTGACATTTATCCTGGATCTGCGCATGTGCGCGGGAAAAGCATCGCGAGAATCATCAGGTCGAGGAAAATATTTTTTGTGACGTCTGTTCAGTGAGGGACACAAATAGACCAATCAGCTCAATGAGTTGCATTTAATGCATTTATGGGTTACTACAAAATATTACATGTGTTTTTCAAAAAGGCTAGTTTTTTAGATCGCTCTCAGAAAGACTTGATGCATTATGTACATTATTATCTACTAATCCCATGCTCATATTTGCATAGAAATGATTAACAATGATGAAAATTAAAGTTTTCCCCACTCCATTGTACAGGTCCGTTTGTTTAGAGTTTCCCCGTGCTGTACTGCTAGTGGACATTTTCGGTTGGGTGAACATTTACGGATCTTCAGTACGGAGCGCATTATGCGCAAAAAATATTTTATGTCAAGTACAATGTATGGAAAGTAATTTAAACTGCTATGTTTATGAATGGGATATCGTCAATTATCCCTTTTGGTTTTTATGCCCCCGTAAACGAAGTTTCGGAGGCATATAGTTTTTGTCGTGTCCGTCCGTCTGTCTGTCTCTCTGTCTGTCTCTCGGTTTGTCCGCATAAAACTTTAACCTTGCCTATAACTTTTTACTGGGTGTGACTATGGCTTTCCTATTTCACAGGTGTATTCCTTGTGAAAAGACCTTTCATTTGATATCAAGAATCTTGATCCTATGACCTTGACCTTGGAGTTTGACTTACTTTCTACAAACTTTAACCTTGACCATAACTTTTGAACAGTAGGGGCTAGAGCTTTCATATTTCACATGTGTAATTCTTGTGACAAGACCTTTCATTGGAGATCAAGAATCTTGACCCTTTGACCTTGACCTTGGAGTTAGACTTCCTTTTTACAAACTTTAACCTTGACCATAACTTTTGAACGGTAAGGGACAGCGCTTTCATACTTCCCATACGTAATCTTTGAGACAAAGCCTTTCTTTAGAACCCAACAACCTTGACCCTTTGACCTTGAAACGGAGTTTGTCCCATATTATAAAATGTAAACCTTGGTCATAACCCTGGAACAGGTGTAGCTAGCGTTTTATATTCCGCATTATTTCTTGTGAAAAGGCCTTACTTTGGTACCAACATATTTGATCTGCATTTGAGATAGCTCTTCCTTCGCTATGTTGCCATACGGGGGCATCGGTGTTTCACAAACACATGTTGTTTAATATGAACTACATAACATATGTAGATGAAATTTACATACCATACATCTTGCCTTCTTAGAAATATAGTTGGGCTAATAAAATAAAATTGGGCAAGGAATTCCAGGCCTCTAAAAACGATTCCAGTTTGAGGGCACAACCAAGCATTTCGATGAACACCATTAAGAAAAATTAATTCAAGTAGGTAGCATCGGTTTTTTTTTTAAGTGGGTGGGGGGATAGAACAGTTAGAATAAAAATCAACTAGCTCGAAGAAATCTGACAAGTAAAATAGGTTCCAATATCTTTCACTACTAAAGAACTTTATTCGATAATAACCAATATTTGCCCCCCCAAATTAAACTTTGATTGAGATATATTTAATTAAGTTCTTAAACAGGGGAGTATATGCCGACTTCAAAGCACTGAATATTTTCATAAGTAATGACGCCATATGTACGTAATGACGTCACAAACATGACGTAAATTTCAGTTTTTTATGAATTTTACAGAAAAATGTACATATTTCGTCGATATTTTGAGTAAAAGTCACCGAGCGCATGTGTGTTCAGGATCAATATTTTGATATAATGTGTAGAATGATAATATCAATGAAATATATCAATATTGTTCCTGAACAAACTTGCGCTCTATAAATTTTAAAGCTAAAATTGTTGAAATTTTTTCCATTTTGTCCTCTTTCTGAAAAAGGATATAAAATCGGACTAGTTTGTGACGTCATAAAAACAAAAATTGTGAATACACTGCTTTGACACTATAATATTTTCTGTTAATTTATATTTCTCATACAATTTATAGAATTCAGTACACTTCAGGAAGTTTTCAAAATTTCACTTTTGTGGGGGCAAATATATGCAATATACCGCATATAGTTCTTTTATTCATTCACTACAATTTACTGCCAAACTCCAAATTTCAATTTCGAATTAGCCCGAGCCAATGCTGATAACCTACTTGCAAGATTTTTTATATTATTTTCAAGGGGTCGGGTCAGAAATACTGTGGTTCATATGTAAAGAATATAATTATATTATTTAGTAATATTCTGGTTTTGGCATTTGGTATATTGTGCAGATTTATACATGATATTCTGTGGAATACTTTTTTTTTTGTTTTGAACCATTAAGAAATGCAGAATCGAATGTATCTAATAACTATTTTGATTGATCAAATTATATCATTTGTTTGTATTAGTTATTTCATTTTGGCACAAGAAGGTTTCCAGACTTTTTTATCCATAGTCGCTGACAGCTGTAGAATTTCGCCCAACCGAAAATGTCCATTGAAAAGACAATTGCACGTGATTATTCCTCGGTACAAAAAGCAACCAACTCTGAGGTGCACTCATGTATTGACAATCCTAAACTCACGTGTTTGTTGTAAAAACGTAGTAGACCATCATGCTTTTCGGTTCATTCACGAAATTGGACCATTGTTTGCTGTGAACATGCGAGACCTCGTGATCATGAATATTTCAATAAGAGGCGGTTTTTTATCCGACACGGAGAGAAAATAATTTTTACCAAATAATATTTCATAACTTTTAAAAGTGATGGAGTGGAATTGTCTTATTTGCAGAAAGTATATAACTTATATAACTTGATGAGACACCACATATATTTATTACTTTTAAAATAAAACACTAATACGGCATATATAGCTTTAAACTGCTTTTTGTATGTTTTTCTACCTCAGTTTAACATACTGAACATGTTGGATATATTATATATTTGAAATAAAATTTGCATGTTTTCCTTATTTTAGGAGTTATTTCCCATTTTTGATTTCAGCTAGGTTACAGTGGTTTATCATTTGAATCATGAATGTTATTTTCTTGTCAAAATATCGCTAAAAACAAATATTTGAAACAAATATTGCAATATAAGTTGATAATAATGTTATGAAGTTGTACATACATAAATAAACAATTTTATTGCATTAAATAACACAATTTTTCTAGCGTAATCTAAAGTTCTCTATCGTACTCTAGCGTACTCTGTTTAGTAGTACCCGTAATAAAGACAAAGAAAAGTTATGTTTATATCTCTCTCTTTTGTATAAGTTTTATTTTAAGAAGTTATAAAAAAAAAAGATGGTACCTGCCTTAAATTTGCACATTATTCAGAATCTTTTCTTTTCATGTGCCTTGGATTACTGAATTATCAGAATATACATTTAACAGGCTTGGTTAGATGACCATAATAAAGACTTTGGACTTTTTATTGATGGGAAATGGGTGAAACCAGATGGCAGAAAGAAGTATTTAACAAAGAACCCTGCAACAGGTTAGTACAAGAAAAGGCAAGAAAAAAAAATGTTATTAATACCTTTATCATTCACTGAAAATCAAATGACTTTTATAACAGGTGAAGAGTTGGCATGGACCACTCAAGCAGAGAAGCCAGACGTAGAGCTGGCTGTCAAGGGTGCTGAGAAAGCTTACCAAAGCTGGAGCAATACCTCGCCCCATGTCAGAGCAAGACACCTATACAGGTATAAAGGATAGTAAAGTCACAGTGTTTTCAAGGGTCAAATTTTTGAGGTTTGAGGGAAAAGATTGGTTTGTGGGAATTTGATTTCGTGGTTTGAAAATGTTTAGTAGTTATGCGTATGAAATTCTACATTTTGTGGTGGTCATAAATTTGTGGATCGATCTCTCCATACCCCCAAGACAACAAAAATTAACCTCACACAAAAATTAGTGATTTCACAGTTATTGATTTCCTTCCAAAGGTAAGCAGATTTGAAAGCATTTACTTTAGATGCTTAAATTCATAGTCACTAATGTATATTTTATGTCAATTTCAGCATTGCCAGACACATCCAGAAACACATGCGTTTATTCAGTGTCCTTGAGGCGATGGACAATGGTAAAACTATCCGAGAGACCAGGGATGCTGATATACCTATTGTGGTCAGACATTTCTACCATCACGCTGGCTGGGCCCAGCTGATGGACACAGAAATGAGAGGGTGGAAATCTGTCGGTAAGGAGTTTGTCAGGTCAGTGTCCCTAGCCATTGTTCTTAAGTTTGACCTCTGTCTCTATATTCTTCTCTCTTATCACTGGAATTCTAGCAAAAAAACATCTATGATTTTTTGGAGACAGATGAGAGAAAGTTATGCATATACAAATTACATGTAAGGTTGCTCCTTATAGAGGAAGAGCAGGAGAATCTAGTTTACTTGTCTTTACTGACTATATGCACCAGTTATTGCAATGTAAAAAGTATAGATAGCGCACAGTGATCAATCTCAAAAAGTTCATAACAATACATACATAAAGTCATATAAATGGACCCTTGGAAATTCTAGAGGTGAGATCAGATGCCTAGGAGGAGAAAGTATCCCCTGTTGACTGGTTGCAACTTAAGTACTTACTTTGATCATGACTCAAAATGAGTAACAATTAAGGAAGCATGTTTGCTTGATGTTATGTTCATGGATTGGAATGTTTAACTTTTTTCCCTATGTGTGATCCAATGTGTGTATATTTAATATGCTATAACACTGTAGGTGTAATTGGTGCCATTGTGCCATGGAACTTCCCATTAATGTTACTGACGTGGAAGATAGCTCCAGCCCTTGCCATGGGTAACACAGTGGTACTGAAGCCTGCTACCTATACCCGCCTCTCTGCTCTCCTATTGGCTGAAGTTTGTGCGGAGGCGGGACTTCCACACGGTGTGTTCAATGTTGTTACTGGTAGTGGTGCTATGGGCAGTATGTTAGCTGACCATCCCTCTGTGGATAAAGTGGCCTTTACTGGGTCAACTGGGGTTAGTAGTTTAACGTAGTTATGTAAAATGTATCTTTGAGAACATGATAGTGTAAAATTTAGTTTATGTAAAACTTGGGTATTACATGTTTATGAGCTGCATTGATCAATTGTTCAGTACATTTATCCTTAGAGGTATAACTGTTCATTATCTCTACTGCTTTTTAAGAGAAGTGATATTAAAATTTAAAGATATTTCAAATTTATTATCAACTATTTATGACTAAATTTGGTTCCTATTTTTGAAATTAACTTTTCCCGTAGGTTGGACAGACTCTGCGTCGCCTAACGGCAGGAAGTGGTAAGAAATTGTCGTTGGAGCTGGGAGGGAAGTCGCCAGTGGTGGTGTTTGAGACGGCGGATTTAGACAGTGCTGTGGAGGGAGTGGTGGATGCCATCTGGTTTAACCAAGGACAGGTGAGAAGTTTGTCAAAACAGACAATTTATGTGAAAATACTTGAAGGTCAAATTTAACATTTATTATGTAAATTACTTTCATTAATAGGTTTCTATCTTTACAGCAGTACACATACATGAATTATGAAAACGAGGTACATGTGCATCTTCATGTACTTCATGTACATTAAATTCATATCATCATTAGTCCCCATTTATATGTTTAGGTCTGCAGTGCAGGTTCAAAGCTTTTGGTCCAGGAATCAGTTTATGAAAAAATGGTGAATAAACTGAAAGAGAGGCTGACCCACTTCCGTGTTGGGAACAGTCTGGATAAAGCTGTGGACATGGGGGCCATAGTGGACGAAAGTCAGAGGAAGACCATAGAGGAATATGTGGAGGAGGCCAGAAAGGAGGGGGCAGAGGTAAAACAAAGGGATGGATCTTAAAAATTTATGATGTGTCAGCATGTGACTAGGAAAACTTAACTAAAGAATAAACTTTAAATGATATTCAAGGCTAAACTAAGATACAGAATGTCTATTCTGTCTTGATCACTACATTTTATACATATTCTGATGAATCCTTTTCTGACTTGCTATGATCAATTTAAATGAAATTATCTTCATTTAGATAGGTAATGCTGTCTGTCATCTGCTAAAGTTTGACCTCTCATTTCCAGGTGTTCCAGATAAAGGACAGTGTTCCCAGTGGAGGCTGTTTCTACCCTCCCACAATGATAACAAATGTACAGACAGTGTCCAGAGTCGTAGCAGAAGAGGTGAGGCTTGCTTTCTCCCCCTTTCACCATTAAAGCAGCAAAAAGCTTTATTGATTTTATTCAGTAGTTGCATTGCTTAAGATTTTAATGGTACTGTGAATAACGCAAAAAGACACTCAGCTAGTATAATAATATAGGTTAATCAAGTGAAATATTCGTTATGTAATTCTTCATGAAATGATGCAATGCAATAGTCCTCTCACTCCATTAACAGATATTTGGCCCTGTCCTTGTGGTCCTGCCTTTCAGAACTGCCAAGGAGGCCCTGTCCATCTCTAACAACACTATCTATGGCCTGGGTGGGAGTGTGTGGACAGAGAATGTGCCCTTGGCCCTGGAGGTGGCCCTGGGTATTAAGGCGGGCACTGTGTGGATTAACTGCCACAACATGTTTGATGCAGCGGCCGGGTTTGGTGGATACAAGCAGAGTGGATTTGGTCGTGATGGTGGAAAGGAGGTCAGAGAAACTGTATTTAAGATTTGTTTAGGGAGCGGGGAAATTACACTAGAAGTTTGAAGCATTACACAAACATTCTGTCAGATTTGTCAACGGATATAAAAATGAATATCATACATGAACATTTTATATCTTAGTTTCTTCATGAAAAATGAGTTAAACAAACAAAACTGAAGATCAAGTTAAGTGCTTACCAGTGTTTTTACAAAATTTTCAATTTTGTCAGTTGATTTATAGATATGATTACTGTATTGATAAGAGTTATGGCTTTCAAAGTTATATGAATAAATTTAAAAAAATCTACAGGGACTGTTTGAGTATGTTCGTCCTGCGTGGGAAGATAGACCAAGGCCAGGAAAAGTGGAGATGGATTTGAAAAACTTCAGGGCTACACTCCCACAAAGACCCACTTTTGAGAATGTTGACAACAAACAAATCAAAGTCAATGGAGTGACCATGCCAAGGTAAATCACATTTGAAAGAGGCAACTTTTCACGATTTCATTTAAAAAGAAAAATTGAAGGTCTCAAAAGTTTATGTAAATACATATAGGTTTATGAATATACATGAATCATTTACTATGATATTAATTTTGTTACACAGCATAGACAGAACATTTAAGATGTACTACGGTGGAGGTCAGAAGAGACCAGATGCCCCGTATGTAAGACCTGTGATAAACCCAGAGGGAAAGGTCATAGGTCACGTGGGGGAGGGAAATCGTAAGGATGTCAGAAATGCAGTGGAAGTTGCTCATGCTGCTGCTCCTGGGTATGTTGGTACAAGAAACGAAATACATGTACATAAATGAGATATGATTTTTGTGAACTTTGGATATTTCTTGCGAGAAATAATTTTTAATACCTACAAAATTTGATACTTAGCTATCCATGGCAAGTAGTTTTTCTTAAAAATCAGTCAATATTCCAATTGAAAGTTAAATACACACTTACAGAATATATTAACTTCTCACAAATATTGTTGCAACCAGGTTTTGCTGTAGTAACTATTTGACAACAAGTAAATGTTGCTTGCTATAAACAGAGCAACTTTCATACATGTACTTCAGACATACATGTTTATATGAATATATTTCTTACTTTCCAGCATGGACTGGCTTTATGAATATAAAGATAAATAACATCACATTGTAAAAAACTCTCAATGAAATCAATGTTTTGTATCAGAATCTCAAACCTAACCCTCTGTGATCTGTTTATTCTAATTTAGCTGGGGAAAGAGAGCAGCACACAACCGGGCCCAGATAGTGTACTACATGGCAGAAAACCTGGAGATCAGACGAGAGGAAATAGCGGGGAGGATCCAGCAGATGACGGGGCGTAAGTTAGAGGACTGCCTGACAGAGGTGGATCTGTCTGTACAGCGTCTATTTCACTGGGGAGCTTACTGTGATAAATACGGGGGAGGAGTGCAGGTAGGTTGTTTATTTACTTGGATTTAATTAATTTACATGAGGATAACATTTCATGGTATTGTTGAAATATCAATGTTTTTTTAGATGTATAATAACAAATATGTATTTGTTGAAATTTATGTCTTAATAATTCCTTTCTTATCCTTTAGAGAATTTGCAGTTGATTGATTTCCGAATTTCATGGTTTGGCTTAACAATGAAAACAATGTTAATTTGTGTTTCAGTGAAAATGCTTTTACTTATTTTATAGAAGTTTTATTTTCCTTTACTTTTTCTTCACAGGAAACGACTCTATATGGAGCCACTGTGAAGATCCATGAGCCGGTGGGGGTGATTGGAATAGCCTGTCCTGAAGAGTTTCCTCTACTCGGATTTATCTCCCTTTTTGCACCAGCTGTTGTCAGGGGCAACACCATGGTGATCATTCCTAGTCAAAAATACCCCTTGTCAGCATTAGATTTATATCAGGTAATTTTGAAACATCTGAGTCTCTCTGACTATTAGTTGTAGAAAACTCTTACACAGAATGAATAATTTCAATCCATACACTTATTCAAAAAAAAAAATCAGGTAAACCAACATTTTTGGCGGTAAAAATTATATCCACATGTTCAGCGACCAGCTTTTGATAGGAATATTAATTGCCTAAACCAATCGTTTTGCTTAGTTTTTGTAGAGAATGTTTCATTGTTTAATCATCACAGATCTATTGATTTCGAACTAACGAATCATGAAGAAAAGACGTCAAAATTAATAGTTGGTTTACTATAATTACCTTGAACAAGTAAATTATTCACATGTACAGAGTCGACCTGAGTGTTCTTTATAGTTGTGTATCAGTAGTTAAAGTCAACATTAACCTGTATGTACATTTCCTCTACAGGTGTTTGATACATCAGACCTACCTGGAGGTGTGGTCAACATCCTGACCGGTGACAGAGACCACTTGACCAAGTACTTAACAGAACATCAGGACGTCCAGTCACTGTGGTACTTTGGGTCAGCGGAGGGGTCAAAGTTCGTAGAGTTCACATCCGCTGAGAATGTCAAGAGAACATGGGTGAATTACGGCCTGGTGCGGGACTGGACTGACCCAGAACAAGGTCAGGGGGAGGAGTTTCTGTATCACTCAGTACAGGTCAAAAACATCTGGATCCCCATGGGAGACATTTTTGCTAATTAGTTATAGACATTGAATGACTATCGGGTGACTTCCAAACAACAGCATAATGGCCCGTCCAAAAAGTAGTGCTATGTATTATTCTAGGGCTATATTTTTTAGATTCTACAATTTAACAATCAATAATCATTGAACAATCAGGTATTAATGTTCTTGTTTATATTGGTATTGTTATAAGATTCTCATATTTTATATATGTATGAGTGCATGTTGTTGTACATTTATTTGTTTTACAATATGATAATATGTAATTTTATTGTTGGTAGTAGGGTCATATCTACTTGAATTTTACAATTTTATGTTTACAACTGTTTTGAGTTTCTTGTGAAGATTGTTGTATTTATGCCCCTTCTAGTACACATCTATACATTTTATAAGCTTTATCACCTGTACAAGTCAAATATTGGCAGCTGCTCCTGGCTGGAGATCAGTGTTTGGAAACTTTTGCCTTCCCACTATGTATGAAATATAGACAAACAGTTATCAAACTTAAAATCCGTAGAAACAAAACAAATTGGGAAGAGACCAAACATGGACTTCTGAAAAGATCAGAGGTGAGATTAGGTGCCATGGAGGAGTGAGCATCCTTTCTCTACCAGTCACACCCACCACCATGTGCTCCTTGTCATGAAAAAAAAGAGTTATGAAAAAATCCTCTAGAATATCTTAATAAAACTAAACAGTCAATCAGTTCAAGTGTAGACACCTTGATTTTTAGGTTGAAAGACTTTGTAAGCTGTTGTATGGAAACTACTGTATAGTAAAATCTTTTACAGATAAATAGCTTATGTTTACATATAATATTCATGAACTATAACATCTTTCTTAGTTTTCATTGTATGCATAATCATTTCCAAATCAGTAGATCTGTGTGTTTACTAATGAAGATGATATACATGTACATAACATTTTTTCTCACAACTTATTAAAATGTTTCATATTGAGAAACATATCCAGTATTACTTTGTGATCTTATTACCAGTAATATGAATCCATTTAGATGTATATTTATGTTTTATAAAGGTCCCCTTGTGTGTTTTGATTTTAGATTCCATCTATTTGTTGACAATTATACAGTGTACAAGTACTGTATATCCAATCTTGTTAAAAATTATCCCCAAGTTTGTTCTGAGATATATAAGTATGTCTAGCTTTAGGTACTAATGTATACATGTATATATAAGCATGTTCCAAGTTACAGACATATGCTAGGCAACAAGACTTGTTAATAGACGACAAAATGTTTAAAAAATTGATTTAGAATACTTATGTTTAAATGTCTTCAAAAAATAATATCTTCATCTAGTCTGTACATGTTTGGATTACTTCCTACAATGTGTAATTCTAGTTTGTGGCTTATGAAATCTGTATAATGAAATAAATTTGGCTAGCAGATTATTGTTGCTTATTTTTAGTTTAACTGTGCTACGTAAAGTTTACTTCTGAATAAAAGTTTCAGACATCTGTCTGTCTTTCGAGAATAGTGATAATTCCTACATCTTTCAATCTGAATATCTGACCCTCAGCTTGAGGTCCGGTCAGGATCCATGTGCTATTGATATGATGTGTAGACTATCCATGCATCAAACTTAAAACCTTAAACTTACTTCAGAGATTTTACAGTCAAAAATTGGTTTCCTCAGGCTAGAGTTGAGTTGTATCCTCCTGCTTACAAGAGAACTGACTCATCATACATTTGTCACAGATGAGGAAGAATAAATTATTTTACTTTTTTATTTTCAACAACTAACATAATGACAATTCATTGAGACATAATTTTTTAAAGTTGAAGTTTTTCTCCCTTCATTTTTTCACTTAAATTAAAACCCTTACGTTAAGGCATTACTTTTAAGTAGCTCATTTAACAGAAGAGAAAAAATATAAAAATGTGTTTTCTTTTAAACATTAAAATAATATCTGCAAACATCAAGGACTTCTGAAAAGTGCAGCATATTTTAAACCTAGTACCTAATATTTACAAATGAACATAAATGCACATTTTTATCAAATAAATACCATTATAAAACAAAGGTACACTTCAAAAGAACACATAAGAATACATGTATAATATTTGTAGGAGGCCTAGGGAAACAATTCTTGTGGAGATGCCTAAGAATATTACAATGTGCATTTGCAGACTACTGTAAATTTATTTAACTTGATAATACAAAATGATTTGCAGACGTCAAATCGATTGATCATGACTTACCAATTGGACTTTCTTCCAAAGTTTTAGCATGGAATTTTAAGCAAACGAAAATATAAAAGCCAGTGATTTGATTTCCCAAATGGTGCTTTTCAGGAAATTATTGATAATAATTTTCTCGGGTATATGAAATTGAAATTGACGGTCAGATTAAGTATATGACAACATTTAAATGAATGGTGTACATCACACTATAAATCCAACAAAAAATTTATATGTATATGACAATACAGAAGAATCCTGGATAGTATTATGATGAAGCACAAAACCTGATATGACATAAAGGTCTAACTACCCGTAAACATTTAAATGCATTTTGAATATGAACTGTACTGTATGTTTTTTTTTTCATTTTAAACAGTATTTTTTTTATTCCACATGTATGTAAAATTTATTTCTGGAGAATATTAAGTATTTATAAATGAGAATTTTGATATATGGTGCAAAAAAAATGTTTTTAATCTCTTTAAAATAATGCCCAAATAAATGCACTTCAAAAAGCTTATTTCAAAACTAGTACATGTACATATACCTACATTACAGTAAGTTTGTACCTAATGCTCACGGTATAAATCGCTGTACAACAAATTACTTGCCAAAAGCTCGTGTGCAGTGTTCATACCAAATCATCTGAACCTACAATTTCCTATATTATTCCTGTAGAAAAACAGATCCAGTCGAATGTGATATGTCAGTATGCATGTACATGTATATGACATAAATACTAAATAATGTGTTCCAAGACTAATAATATTAAGCATGCTACACCTAATTAAAACAGAACAAAACAAAACAAAATAGCACTTTGTGCACCAATTATGACAATATACAGTAATGCCTTTAGAAAACCATTAGGGGCAGCTCAGGTTGTTCTATCTATATTTTTTCAGACCTTTCATATATTTAGTATGCAGACTTTATAATTTCACCTCTTTGATTTGATATGAAAATTCTTGCACATAAACAGTGTGCCTAAAAGTTTTCACATAACAGCTGCATTCTGCTTTAATCACATTCTATTTACCCTTCAATGAAGTGAGTATAATTCAAACATGTCTTATGGTGATTTACATTATAAAATTATAAAAAAAACTCTTTTAGAACCTAATAACAACATGATATAGGCTCATCAGCATAAATAATGCCAGGACAATGAAGGGAATGTAAATTATTACTTGGAAACTATCGTGATATGGCTATTGACACACATGACTAAGATTGTTCACTGGTGCTCGTTTGATTGGCTGAGACTTCGAATGCATCCTCTGTACTGAGATTCTTGACAATTTCTGATATTTCCTCGTCCTCCGAGTCGTTTCCCTCACTGTAGGATAAGTGGGGGGACAGTCTGTACCCTCGTGTTCGGTACGCCTGCATCTTTCCCGTGGCAGCAAGCAGGAGGCCAAGGTATGGGGGAGAGGGCTTCATGGGGCGGGAAATATACTCAGGGTGATACTGGACCCCAACAAAGTACTGGTGACCTGTATATGGGAGGTAACTCACAATAAAGCTCATAACTTACAGTAAGTGTATGTAGCACATTACTATATGGGGAACAAAATGATATACTGGTAAATTACAACAGATGTTTTTAATACATGTACTGCATCATTGACTTGTCAAAGGATTAAATACAAACATATTTTACATATATCAAATTTACGAATTTATAACAATATTTAACAATTTTACATATATTTCAAGTAAAACACCTGAAAGCAGGTAAGAAAGTAAGAATGTGAAAACAATGTTACCATCTAATTCCATAATTTCCATTCTCTCTCCATCCACACTGCGACCAACAAACTTCATCCCAGCATCTTCAAAGGTCTGTATGTACTTAGGGTTTACCTGAATTAAAATAATGGAAAAGGTTATTATCATATGTTGTAGCAACACATTATCTTTTCTGGGCCTCTAAAACATCAGAGGTGGGATTAGGTGCATTGGAGGAATGAGCATTCCCTTCCAACGGTCACATCCGTAAATGAAGTCTTCACAATGATAATGACATATTTACCTCATATCTGTGTCTATGTCTCTCTTCAACATATTCTTTATTTCCATACAACTTTTCTGCAACAAGTAAATGCATGTATCTAATTTTTATATAATAAAATGCTTTGAAGATTACAAAGAATGTCAAGCTTAAAACATTTTTTTTTAACTTATCAAAATATGAAAATATCCTTAAAATGCTACCTATAATCTTTCCTTTTCAAATCACTGTTAAATTAACATAATTTAATGATGAAACTCCTACTTGTTATACAGGTCTTGGCATTGAAGAGAGTCTTGCGTTTTCCTAGTCTCATGGTTCCGCCCATCTGTCCTGTATTGTGTTCTGGCATGTCAATTACCTGTTGTATAAATGATCTTAATGACCAATAACTCCACCCTCAATCAAAGCAGACAAAGTGTTATACTTAACATGTACTAATACGACAAGATTGATGTGTAATGATATATTGTGTAAAATGTCACAGAATCTAGTGTCTTTCAATACAATATGATCTATGAGTGTACATCTCAATACAAAGTCGTGAAATAAGTAAATATTGTAACAAGCTTTGTGAATGTGTATTATAGAACAATGCTTCAAGGTGCATGTAAATTTTGTACGATATCTGTACAAAGTTTAACCTCTACAAGACAAATGACAGACATGAACAAAAGATGTTTGTAAAACACTTATGCCCCCCCCCCCCTCCCCCCCAAATTGAAATTTTTCAAAGTCCAAAAGGGCATAACTCTGTCAAAAATGGTGAGATCCTACCAAAAACACAACTTGACCTAGACATTTTTCTGATAAATCTATATACTAAATTTCATTTCAGTATGTGCAGCCTCTGCGAAGAAAATGACTGGAAACTGCATATAATTGGAATTTTTCTAAGTCCAAGGGGCATAACTCTGTCAAAAATGGCGCTATAGTACCCAAAACAAAACTGACCTACAGATATTTATCTTATAATTCTGTATACAAAATTTCATTTCAGTATGTTCTACCTCTGCGAAGAAAATGAACGGAAACTGCAAATAAATGAAATTTTTCTAAGTCCAAAGGGCATAACTCTGTCAAAAATGGCGCAATCGTACCCAAAACAGAACTTGGCCTAGATATTCATCTGATATATCTGCATACTACATTTCATTTCAGTATGTGCAATGGTTGTGAAGAAAATGAATGGAAACTAAGTGGACCGACACACCGACCGACAGACAACAGCAAAGCAATATGCCCTCCCTTCTTCGAAGAGGGGCATAAATATCTTATTTTAAGCAAGATATAAGTGCACTGATTTTGTCTGGGGGGGGCTTGATGTCCCTCCCTTAAATCAGTGTAAAGTGTAAACTAATTACCACAGGGTATTTAGTGGCAGGATCCAGTTCTGTGGAATGAGCCCCCTCCCAGCCGAGTGCATTACGAGCAAACTCAATCACAGCACACTGCAACCCAAGGCACACTCCTGAAAACAACCAAGATATAAATATATCATCTGATGCGGTGCTATATAAATATTTCTTGTATATGTCAATACATTAAAAGGATGTCCTCTGCAAAGGGAGACTACTCTAGCAAAGAATATATGAACAAAAAATTTGTTCTGAGTTATATAGATCTCTTACAGAACTTCCATTTTTACTGACAAGTACCATTAAAATGAAGGATCATTCTTCCTTGAATGTTTTTTTTTTTTATTATTCAATTAATAATTTATTAAAATTTATTCATACCCAAGAAGGGTATATTTTTTGTTCTTGCCCAGTTGGCTGCCAGTATTTTCCCCTCTGTCCCTCTGATTCCAAATCCACCTGGCACAAGTATACCACTGTCAAGGACAAAAATATATTACAATGAAAATACCCCTTGAAAAATACCTGTAAGTCATTCACAATCACACTGTTTTTACCTCATTTTTTACAATTATTTTCCCCACTTTAGTACATTTTTAAAGGAAAAATTGTATGCAAACCATTAATATTTTAGGGTTTTCAAAAGGTCTTCAGTTTTTCAATGTCTTACAGAGAGTAAATGATTTAACATTGCTTATTAACACTTCTACATTAAGCCTGTCATAATCATGCAGTGCTGAGTATTATACGTACTCTGCAGACACCAGTTGATGCCAGGCTTCGTGGTACTTGGAGGGATTTTGTTTCAGCATGTCCATCTCCAGGTCTGCTGCTTCTATATACTGAAACAAAAATGTAACTGTTTTATCATCTATTATAGCAAATTACTTTGAATGTAACTTACAAAAGCCTACAGGTTTTTGGTTAAAGACTTTAGAAGTCAGATTAGATCAAATATAGAAGTTAAAAACCTCTACATGCTTATGTTATTCTCTGTACAATTAATAAATACACTAGTATGAATGTTGTAAAGCTCAAAGTCAATAAAAAACTTGAATGAGCTGGCCTGGGTGTCATAAAAAAATTCATAAATACACTTGTATGATTGTTGTAAAGCTCAAAGTCAATAAAAAACTTGAATGAGCTGGCCTGGGTGTCATAAAACTTAGACGAGCTCACTTTTGATCTCAGTCTCACTCTATGGCCCCCAGGCCTGTTTAGTTACCCTGAGGTTAAGTCTGTGGCTGACACACAGAGCGCTGTGTTGTAGAGCCTTGATGACAGAAGCATAGGCATCTTCTAACTGGGTGTATTTACCCACTAAAGCAATGGTTACCTCCCTCAACAGTTGATCATGTCTGAAACAATGAAAGAATTATTCAATATAATTCACAATTAAAGGATTATTACTAATGAAATCCTCTGTTAAAAAGCTGTACATTTAAATTTCTTTTGCTGTATGTTTTAAACAGCATTTTGACTTTTGCAGTGGTTTCAAAAAGTTTTTTTAACACCAATTTTCAATGTTTAAGGTTGAGCCAGATAGCAACATTACATGATCAAGAAATTAAACATTTTTTCTTATCTATAAATTATTCTATACTCTGACATTCAGCTGTCCACAAATACACATATCATTGAAATTATTTTTTTCCAGAACCACAAAGTTAGATCCCAATGAAAATTAGCAAAACCATAGTTTATCAATAAATACAGGGTTAGTGTTAAATTCTTCAATTTTCATCTTTAATAGGGCTTAAAACTCTAAGGCCTCAACCTTTTGGCGAGGTCTTTCCACCGTAACATCCAGCGGTTATTGTGTGGGGAGGGGTACTTGAGTTGGAGCCGCTTCATGAGGTACTCAGACACACCCTGTTCTGTGAGCAGTAGGGGGACTCGGTATATAGAAGACACATCATGTATTGAAAATACCTACAAAACAAGTATTTGTGATGCAAAACAGAGGAAAAACAATTCCTGGTTCAAAATAAGCAGTTTACTAATGTATGCCAATACAGCTTTAAAATTGAATTCAACTTCAACTTCTGAAGTCATGAAGATGATTTTGACTAATGAATATTTAAGAGGAAAAATGTCAGGGATGCATGTGACAGTTTTATCATAATTGTTGCAGTTTTGAATATTTTCACAAGAGACACACCATTTTTATCATACCTATTGAGGTTCTAAATTATTTAACATGTGATATAGCTTTATCATACACAGTTTACATACCTGTTGAGGTTCCACATGACAAAACAGGGAGATTTTAGATTTAACACTTTCTGCTACAGGACTCTGACATCGGCACACAATCTGCAAAAATACTTAACAGTAAAACACAAGAAAAACCAAATACTGGAATAAGCATTTAACTCAAATTATATCATATCTTATCAGTGTCAAAATGTTCAGTATAAGATTCTTTTTTTGAGCTATTCTCAAATATACATATGATGATGCTGTGAACTTCACAAGGATATATAACAATTGAATCAGGATAACGTTAACCCATATTTATCTGCAATTGTGATTACCATTGTAGTGTATAACTAGCCACTATTTATCTATAAGTAATGGAACTGCATATATTGACTTACTAAATCTGGAGAGAGACCTAAACCTCTCAGCTCTCTCACACTTTGTTGGGTTGGCTTGGTTTTTTGTTCTCCTGTAGTTCCTGGCTGAAGAAATCAAATCAATCTCCATAAATAACTGTGAAACAAAACTTAACCATTTTTACTTTATTCAGCTAGATTATAATTAAAATTTAATAAAGAAGATACAATACATCCATTTCCAGATGAAGATAAAGACCATATTAACTAATTCTGTATACTGTACCTGGGGAACAAGACTGACATGTACACAGCAATAATCCTCCCGCTTGACCCGGAAATGGAAAAACTGACGGAACGCTTCAATGAACGGCATACCCTCTATGTCTCCTATAGTCCCTCCCAGCTGGAAATAAGTCATTTACAGCAGTAAGTTAAGTATTCAGTATCACAAATTAAAAAGGAAGATAGAAAACACAAAGATTTAACTTCTAATTCTTGGAAGTAGGTTGAAAACCAAGTAAAGTTTACACTAGCAAGGTAAGCATTCACAGAGAAAAATAAGAAAATGTCAACAATTGAGGAAGATGTTTATCATACCTCTACGATACAAACTTCTGGTGTTTTATTATCCCCGTCCACTGGTATTTTAGCAACTCGTTCTACCCACTCCTGGACAGCATCAGTAATGTGTGGGACAACTACAAAATAAAACATATTCAGTAGTGATCATAATGACAAAAGGATTCTTTAATATTTTAAAGAGAAAAAGATACTTTGGCAAGGATCTCAATATAAGGTTGCTTAGTGAACAAAAATTCAATGAACAACTCACAGATATACATGTACCATGCAACTGCCTCCCACTTATTATTTTCAATGCACACACTAATGCTTCCAAGTGACAAGAGATTTACCTTGCACAGTTTTCCCTAGGTAGTCTCCCCTCCTCTCTCTATTTATAACATGCTGGTAAATTTTGCCTGTGGTGATGTTGTTGTCACGGTGAAGAGTAATGTCAAGGAATCTCTCGTAGTTACCGAGGTCAAGGTCAACCTCGCCACCATCATCCAGAACAAAAACTTCACCTAGTATGTTAAAAACAAGGCATTGATAATGATTACTGATACCAGACCTGTTTACCCATATCGTTGTCTCTCAGTATTTTTGATTACAGGGTCTTTGTCATTTTATAATACCACAGCCTTTTGGCAACCCGACATCACTTATGTATTTTCTTTCTTTTAGCGATTAAAAAGCGTGAAACTAATTAAAGTCAGATCATAACAAAAACTAGCTGCTGAATTCCAAACGAACGTTTTTCCGATTCCCATATTTTCATAATAGCGAAACTAAGACATATTTTTGACTAAAAATCCATACAAAATACAGCAAAATCATAAGAATAAACAGGCCTGTGATATCCAATTACCGTAATTACAATTACACAATATTGCTCTTATTAATGTGGGAACTCATATATTGATTTGCATGGACATATGATAAAGAAGTACTTTTGACAAGTAATTATGTTCAATATATTGTTTTCTTATTGCTATTTTTAAAATCATGCATGTAATATTTGTTTAATTTTTAAAGTAACATAATCATTTGATTAAGAGGAAAACAAACCATGTTCATAAGGAGAGAATGTTCCGGCGTCTATGTTGATGTAGGGGTCAATCTTGATGGAGGTTACCCTGATACCACCCGACTTGAGGATCATACCCAGACTGCTGGCGATGACCCCCTTACCAATTCCACTGATCACCCCGCCCGACACTAACACATACTTCATGGCTGTAAGGCTTTTTATGATAGAAGCCAGAGTTCTGAAAATGTAAGTCCATTAATTTAGTTCCAACCATATACATTTGTAAATTAAAGAGAATATGACTGTTATGTCACCTCCCGGCTAGCAAAACATTCTTTGTTATACACTCGCAAAATTGTAATACAGGATTTCAATCCCCCAGTCAAGGTTTTAAATCCCCCATTTTTCTAAATAATGTCCATTGTTTAATACAGTGTGTTCGTTATGTACTGTTTTTACACAAGCTTTTAGAGATTAACATGTGTTAATGTAGAGCATGTGCTGTCAGTCAACTGTGATATGCTTATAATGTGGTTCACAAATAACCTCATCAAAATAGCCATTTAATTCAATTTGTTTTTACAAGGGCAAGGTATATTAAAAGCATTTAGAAAACAAAAGTCCATAACGAATCTGATTTGGTGTTACAGTTGCACAAAAATAATCAGCTGGTAAAGTATTATTTAAAACACGTGGTCTTAATTGTCAGGTAATGCTCAACAATGAACTACTTAAATATGCATGATTTACAATTGATGTAAAGCTATTTTATCTGTACAAACAACAGTGATATATTTATAAACAAAGTTTCATAAAATAAATGCATTATCTACTTAGATCTAAGTCTTTAACCTTCAACAGCCGCCAAAAATTGTTTTCAATACAATTCAATACCACCTCTTTCAACGAAAAACCCCGAGTGTTTTCCGATAATACATGAAATATCGATCCCGATCTCTTTCTCTCTCCACATCAGTTACAACTGATCCTCACGAAAATATGAACTTCAGTGAAGGAAGAATTTTAGGAGCAATGACAACAACATATTATTCGTCAAGTGAAGTTAATCAGAGTGGCTACTTAAACCTGAAAGAACTTTTAGCAATTTTTGTAATAATAAAATTCTGGCAAACTTGAAAGAAAAATGAAAAAAGTGAAGATTAAAAAGGATTAGATTTCAGTAGTTAAACTTTTATACTCAGTAATGTTACGTAGTAAATTTTCTTATCACTAGCAATAGGTAGCCTAATGGTATCCTAAGAACATTGGGTGTCTTAGAGGCCTACTCATGTTAGGTGGTAGGAGGCCCTATTACTTGGTGCCAAACACCTAACGGAGGCCTAATGGATGCCTAATGGGAGCCTAACGGAGGCCTAATCATGTTAGGTAGCAGGAGACCCTATTATTTGGGAGCCTAATAGAAGCCTAACAGAGGCCTAATGGGTGCCTAATAGAAGCCTAACGAGGCCTAATGGATGCCTAATAGGAGCCTAACGGTATTGGGCTGTCAGCAAGTATATAAACAGGGTATGAGAATGCGTTTTAGGCACTTCTCCCTTATTTCTTGTATTAACAAGATGTCATGTTGATGTAAATTTCCATAATACAATTTGTTCTACAAAAGCAAAGTGTTGTTCTCATTGATCTATAAAGATCTGTAACCCTACGCATATATTGCGAGTAGCACAGGATCCACATTATTTTGTGACTGGCCTGAGGTTGAAGCAGAGTTGGACATAATCGCTAGCTATATTATCCTCAGTTGCGTTACAATTGGTGGCAGCGGTGGGATTCTTTGAAATTATTCAAGTGCTATATTGGATTAAGACTACACTGAGCAGGATGGAAACACCAATAGTTAGGAGAAGGATAACGCCGAAAAAGGTAGAACAAGATTTTGAAAGTCATTTAAACGACTCCGGAATTGGGAACTCACCAGGGTTTGAGGGAGATGCGCTACCCACAAGTCGAGTAGGTCCAGGCACACCTAATTATCAGGAGTGCAGGCCCACAAGTATCTCGCAGGGTTGCTCTCCTGTAAAATCCGAGTTTCCTATGAGTGTCTACAGAGAGAAAAATGAGTCTAGACCGAGCTTAAAGAGAGCCCTTTCTATTTGGTTTCTTTTTGCTTTGGTTGGATGTTGTTTAATGTATATAGCCTGGACTCATTTTCCATATCATGAAATTGTCCGACAGTCTTATAGAAATGCAACAATTGTCCTTGGATCAGTTGCAAGTGCAATACTATTAATGATCATAATAGTATCATGGAAATATGTGGGAACAATCTCTGAAGCTAATGACCAGGTAACAGAAATTCATCAGGGATCAAACTTTGGCTTATTTGGTGGCAAGGCATCTAACAACCCAAAAGGTACCTATCAGGAACCTAACGTGGTTGGGCATCTGAGGCCTAACGCCCCTAATGTAGGTCAAGGTTCTCCTGGAATAGGACATGACTTAGAACTGCCGTTTGCTGATGCAACTCCAATAAAGAGGACACAACATGAGATGAGTTCGAGGGTGAATGAATATCCAGTTAGGAGGACCTTTTCCGGAGCAAACAATGATGTTTGGAATGAATTTAATCAATATTTTGAGAATATTGCTGAGTTGAACTCATGGGGACCAGAGAAGTCTCGTCGAGTACTGTTGAGTACACTGAGAGGTCAGGCAGAGAGTTTTGCCTACGGGATACCCCTTGCAGTTCAAAAGGATTACGAACAACTTAAACAAAAGATGGAACAGCGATTTGGCCATTCTGCTATGAAGGAACGCTATATAGCAGATGCTAAACTAAGAAAGCGGCAATCTGGAGAGTCCTTGAGAGATTTTGGACAGGCAATTGAAGACCTTTACAGGCGGGCTTATCCAGAAAACCCTGACATAGTGGAAGAAAATGCCATTAAGTCATTTTTAGACAAATGTGGACAGTCCGAAGATTTTCGTCTGGCAGTGAAGCGAACCAGGCCTAAGACATTGCAAGAAGCTGTCATAAATGCTATGCAAGAGGAATGCCTGAGAGTTGGAGAAAGAGAACTGTCAAAGGGCCACAAAGTCGTCCACCGACAAATATATGAAATTGGAACTGAGACCGGGGAGAATAATTTTAAGGTAGCTACCGGTACCGCCAAGCCCCCAAGCGCGGGTGAAGGATTCTACGGTACCCATGAAAATCCGAGAAACCCCGAAACTTGTAGATATGGAACTCTAGGAAGAAGGGGACGCCCTTATAATCCTAAGCGCCGTAATCCAAGGGAATTGTTCAAACAGGGATACAATAGGTACACAATTCCTCGCGAACCTGCGAATTGTGTGGAAAAAGAGTTAAGGCAAGATTTAAACTAAACGCGACTGGTGCGGAAGGCCGTGTATCAGTCGGATTTAAGAGGCCTTACGAAAATAAAGATTACAAGAAGGAGAGAACGAAAAAATATTGGAAAAGGAGGAGAAAAAGCAAGGAAGATAGAAACCATGGTCATGATGTTAAAGATGATGTAATGATGGACAGAAGTCTTGAGAAGACCAATATGAAAATACAGCATACTGTAGTTGAAGGGATGAGTAATATGAGCGTTAAAGGAATGCTTGAAGGAACATCTATAGAGTGGAAAATAGATACTGGAGCTAAGCGGACGTTTGTATCTAAGGAAACTTTTGACAGCATCTTAGAAAAACCCACTCTAAGTCCTGTTAGAGCTACATACATCGTAGCGGATGGGCGAACTCTCGATTGTGCTGGAGAAGCTACTATGATATTAATCTTTGGTGAGGATGCTTTTGAGCATCCTGTTATCGTAGGAGGTGTGAAGCATAACCTCCTTGGTGAAGATTTTATTGCAAAGTTTCGTTGTTATGGGATAAAATAAGAGTTTACATTATAAAGGCATAGAAAATGAATGTTTTATAATCTATAAATATATACTGGACTTATACATTGTCCCAATTTGGTGAAGCCCTGGTTCCTTGATCTGGAGTGCATGGTTGTAATGAATCAAATTGTTTTGATTAGTTTTCACAGTTTATATAATTGATAACTTTGATTGCTATGGGTTAGCATATAGCAAGGACATTGGTTTAATTACCTAAAAATTGATAATTTACGAGATGCCGGACATTTAATAAGCTTGGAGTTGTGAAACAAAAGAACAGCTGATTCAAAATCTGTTAAATCACCTAAGCTTAAAAGTTGGAAACCAGCGATTTATTAGAAACAAGTCCACATATAACTATTAATTGAGTATGAAAAAAAACTCCTTGATTTTGACATATTTCGGAACATCTAAAAGAAAGTGTAAAATGGTGATTGACGATGACGTACATTTGAAACACTTTGTGTGTCAAATCGTTATTAATTTTCTTTATTTTAAAAGTAAATCTTTGACGATATCGTATGTGTGTATTGTAAATATAATGTCAAAACCTATACAGTATATTTGTGCATTACTACTACCGATAAGTATAGAATAAGATAAGAAATAGATATTGATACTTTTACCAAAAATCATCCGGTAACTCAAATTGTTATGGTTCGAAAAAGGAAGATCAAGGAGTATGTGTGTTGACTACAGGAAATTGAATGCCAACATAAATATTAATCTTTGGTGACGATGCTTTTGAGCATCCTGTTATCGTAGGAGGTGTGAAGCATAACCTCCTTGGTGAAGATTTTATTGAAAAGTTTCGTTGTGGATGGGATCACGATGAAAAGAGTTTTATTATAAAAGGTGCCAAAGTACCTTTGGGAGGCTCTGATGGAGTAGGGCCTGGAAGAGTGATAGCACTGGAGTCAACAGTTGTCCCAGCTGGTGGTGAAGCCCTGGTTCCTTCTGGACTCGCTGGGCGTAATAAAACGAATTCAGGGGAATACCTCGGAGTTCTTACGCCTGAGAGACCTTTCATGGAACGGTATGGGTTAGCTATAGCAAGGACATTGGTTGATTCTAAAAATGCGGTAATCTACGCTAGGATATTTAATCCAAAGGCAGAGGACGTGAAGATCTACCGACATACGCATATAGCATTGTTTACCCCGATTTATAAAGTTGGGCCAGTATTTGAATTAGAAACAAGTGATAGCAATATAGAGCAAATTGAAGTGAAAAATAGCTCGACTATTGACATCCCGGAACATCTACACGACGTGTACAAAAGGGGATGCGAACACCTTGATGAAACACAAGCGAAGGTATTCAAAGCGTTCATTATTAGTAAGCAAGATTGTTTTGCAAGACCAGGAGAAGTAGGAAGAACAAATCTGGGATACCATGAGATAAAACTTTATAATGAAAAACCTATCCGAGAACCTCCAAGAAGGGTTCCATTGTACAAGAGACAAGCTTTAGAGGATGAGATCAAGAAATTAGAAAAACAGAATCTTATAGAAAAGAGTACAAGTCCCTGGTCATCTCAAATTGTTATGGTTCAGAAAAAGGACAAATCATGGAGGATGTGTGTTGACTACAGGAAATTGAATGAACAAACCATAAAGGATGCATATCCTTTGACAAGAATTGATGATAATCTAGATTCTCTCAATGGTGCAGAATGGTTTTCCTCCCTAGATTTAGATATGGCCTACCATCAGGTACCTTTAGCAGAAGGAGACAAGGAAAAAACTGCTTTTGCCACACCTAGGGGCGGACTGTACCAGTATATCACCATGCCTTTTGGCCTATGTAATGCAGCGGGTACGTTTCAAAGAATTATAGAGAAAGCTCTGACCAACTTGCAATGGCACGCTGCAGTACTGTATCTAGATGATATTGTAGTATTTGGGAAGACGTTTGAAGAGCATTTTAAGAATTTGAATGAGATTATGGACAGATTAGCCAAGGCTGGATTGAGGCTCAAACCAAAGAAATGTCATTTCCTGAAGAAGAAAATAAGTTTCTTGGGACATGTGGTTTCAAAAGAAGGTATACAGACAGATCCAGAAAAGACAAAGGCAATAGATCAAATTGGAATACCAACTTCTATTAAAGATCTGCGAAGTTTTTTAGGATTAGCCTGCTATTATCGAAAATTTGTCAAGGACTACTCAATAATTGCAAAACCTCTATACGACCTTACTAAGCAAGATAAGAAATGGCTCTGGACAGATGTTTGCCAGAGAGCATTTGAAGAACTGAAGTCCAGGTTAACATCAGCGCCTATCTTGGCATACCCAGATATGGAGGGAGAAGAGTTTATACTTGATACTGATGCTAGTGCCTTTGCTATTGGAGCTGTCTTATCTCAAAAGCAAGATGGTAAAGAAAGGGTTATAGCCTATGGGAGTAGGACACTAAATAAGCCAGAAAGAAATTATTGTGTTACAAGAAGAGAAATGTTGGCTGTAGTGTACTTTACAAAGTATTTCAAGCATTACCTACTAGGAAAAAGGTTTACTCTTAGGACTGACCACGGTTCCCTTACATGGCTGAAAAATTTTAAAGAACCTGATGGCCAAATTCACAGGTGGATTCAACAACTTAGCCAATTTCACATGAAAATAGTGCATAGGCCAGGAACCAGACATGGGAATGCAGATGCAATGTCAAGATTAACAGAATTACCTAAAGAAATATGCAAGCAATGCAAAATGCCCAGTAACTTTATGTACCAAGGACCTACAGAAGTAGATGTCCCATATATGAAAGAGGGACAACAAGATGACGTAGTACAAGCAGTGAGTAATGAAGAAGTTTTAGAGGAAAATTCAGAATCTGAAAGTCCTAATTTATTTCCAAATAATGGAAGTAATGGTGGACTAGATGATTCGAATGTAGCTGATGAAATGCCTATGTTGAGGAGGGGAAGAAAGGTTAACAGACCTATACCTGCTAAACAAAGACCCAGACCCAAGTTTGATCTGAACTATACAACACTGAGGAAGGAGCAAGAGGATGATGCAGTAATTGGAAAAATACTTAAGCTAAAAGAGAGCAATGCTGATAAGCCAGAGAAGAATGAAATTATAGCGGAGAGTCCTGAATTTAAATTTTGGCTGTCAAGATGGGAGATATTGGAGGTGAGAGATGGCATTCTTTGCATCCTATGGGAAGATATTAGTTCAAAGAGATGGCGGATCTGTGCCCCCAAATCTATTTTGAATGCTGTGATGTGGCACCTACACGACTCCAAGTTATCAGGACATCAAGGAATTAAGAAAACTGTGGAGAAAGCAAAGATTTGTCCATTCTACTGGTGGGGCATGATACAGGATGTAAGAGAATATTTGCAGAAATGCGAGATATGTGAGGAACGGAAGAATCCTCCAAACAAAAAGCGTCATTTTTTACAGAAATACATTGTAGGCGGCCCATTTGAGAGAATCGCCACAGACCTTGCAGGACCATTCCCGACAACTGAGAGGGGAAATCGCTATATATTAGTGGTAGGAGACTATTTTACCAAATTGACGGAAGCATATCCTTTAGAAAATATAACAGCTGAGACTGTAGCTGATGTTTTGTTTCGTGCGTGGATAAAAAGATATGGATGTCCGGTTGAGGTGCACTCCGATCAAGGGAGACAGTATGAAAGTGCCTTATTTCTTGAGTTGTGTCGGATGTTACAAATAAATAGAAGAAGACGCGGCAAGAGACAATGAAGAGATCGAGTGTGATCAGAATGAAAACATTCAAAACGAAGAACCTTCTTTTGACGTAACTGAAATTGTTGAAACAATAAGTATAAACCTAATAACCACCAGGCGAACAACGCCCGATGGCATTTCAATTAGACGAAATCACCAAATATCAACATCTCAATTTCTACAACTAGAACAAATTGACTGAAGAGCCTCCACAGTGAAATGATGGAACACGCTAGGGCCCAGCATGAGAGGGAATGTAGTGCAGAAGAACTAGACTAAAAAAAAAAAACTTATTGACTTGTTAGTTGTTTTATATTGTGTTCAGTGAGCTCAGGAAGTATATCCTTTGACAATTGTTATTTTGTGTTCATTGTTTTAACATGTTTTCAAAATCATTCTAATCAGAAATATGTAGATTATTTTTCTATATCGGTAAAGTAAGTTTGTATATATTTATTTTGTTAAATTGTCGTGTTTTTTTTTTAATGGACAGTGGAAGTCCATAGTTGTTAAGGAGGGACCATTGTAGTGTTTTTTTAGTGTTTTTATCGCGTAACATATATACAGTTATGAGTAGATTAGATTTCAGTAGTTAAACTTTTATACCTGTAGTTAATTTTTTTATCACTAGCAATAGGTAGCCTAATGGTATCCTAACGACATTGGGTGTCTTAGAGGCCTACTCATGTTAGGTGGTAGGAGGCCCTATTACTTGGTGCCAAACACCTAACGGAGGCCTAATGGATGCCTAATGGGAGCCTAACGGAGGCCTAATCATGTTAGGTAGCAGGAGACCCTATTATTTGGGAGCCTAATAGAAGCCTCACAGAGGCCTAATGGGTGCCTAATAGAAGCCTAACGAGGCCTAATGGATGCCTAATAGGAGCCTAACGGTATTGGGCTGTCAGCAAGTATATAAACAGGGTATGAGAATGCATTTTAGGCACTTCTCCCTTATTTCTTGTATTAACAAGATGTCATGTTGATGTAAATTTCCATAATACAATTCGTTCTACAAAAGCAAAGTGTTGTTCTCATTGATCTATAAAGATCTGTAATCCTACGCATATATTGCGAGTAGCACAGGATCCACATTATTTTGTGACTGGCCTGAGGTTGAAGCAGAGTTGGACATAATCGCTAGCTATTATCCTCAGTTGCGTTACACTTAAGGGGGATGTACAAGCCATATTGGATCTAGTCTGGTGTAAAATAAGAAATACCAAGAATGAGCTTAATACTCTACTAAACTAGCCCAAAGTTACTCAAAGTGCTAATGCACTAATTACCTACTGTTAGAGACCAAAATCAGTTAATAATTAAGTTTATTTTGTTTTAATTAGGAGGAAATTAATCATGTTAGAACTGCGCAGCTACAGCATTCACGAGATGAAAAATGCATTGAATATAGCGTTAGTTTGATTCATTAATAATATGGCTACAACCATTTGTTTCGCTTTTTTCTTGTCATTATCCATAATTCTTGAAAATTTGATTTTTCATATGGGTGTCTTTCTGAGACCATGTGTTTATTTCGTCCGCCATTCCTCTGTCACACAAGTTCGAATAGCATTGGTTTTAGAATAAATGCGACCATAATAACATGAAGACAAGAAATTACTAAGTAATAATCATTAGGTTATATTACTCACTACTTTTATTTGTTGCACTGCATCGTCTGATTAATGAAAAAAAGCGATTTTAACCCCACTCCAGCAAATCGGGAAAATCTGTTCTGTTTACAGCTCGAGTTTCCTCGATAATATCACTCCACTGAGCACGTGGTTGGCATGTGCATATATCTGCTATGGATAGATGCGTTTATTACCATGATGATATTTAATTTTTCATGGAACAAGTCTTGATGATTTGTTGGTTTCTTTAAAACTCAAGAAAAAAGATAAAACATGTCCTAAACATATGTGATTACGGCGGGTCTTTTTTCTGTGGCGATAGAAGTTATTTTCAAATGGGGCACTGCAAGGAGGATGCTTAGCATTTAATTTGAAAATGTTAAACAATATGCGGTGCATGAAAAACAAATTGTAATTACATGTCTTACATTCGAAAAGTTGGTACATGTGTCTATTTTGTTTAGCAGTTAGATAGAAAAAATAGGCAGTTATAGGATTTCCTTCAGGCACCTCACATAAATAGCTAGATTGTTTGCAATGAACCACACATTGTATGGAGTAATGTTTGGACATAAAAACGCATCACGTCTCATTATGTTGACAACATTCTCGCTCACTGAACATACGAAGCTTGATAAAATATATTGAGTTGTTTCTTTGAAATTTAGAAGCAAGCACAATGTTTGCAAAGAAAAGTCCATTGCATATGCTATTTCTATCACGCAAAAAAATGAGAGCCCCCCCCAAAAAAAATCCTATGTTTGTTTTTCAAAATAGTGCCAAAGATTCAAAAATTTTGCATTACTAAGTATGTGATGGAACATGTACTAGCCTTATAAGACAATTTGTTATAAAAATATTTGGTTGCCCTCTCTCCCGATCTACTGCCTAGAAATGGCCCGACTCAATTTTTTTTACATCCTATTACATGTTGTTTTTTTTCTTCCGTCAACGAATATGTTTAAAATTTTAGGAATTTTTTTTCTCACCTATAAATACGGACCCAATAATTTTCCCCTGAGTTGGGAGGACCACCAAACATCATTTTAAAGATGGTATAAAATATTTATTAATGTTGATTTTTTTCCTTTACTCTGTAAAATTGTGATTTTGACAAAAAGGGCAAATAGAAAAAGTTTTTTTATTCATTAAATCTCCTAACCCACTCTGAATGATTTCATTCCTTTTCAAATGTTGCTCCGCTAAAATCAAAATTGTAAATGTTTATTTGACAGAGTATACGAGGGATGATCAAAAAGTAAACGATATATCTTAGGTACATGTATTTGATAGTTATATTATTGTTGAAATATTCAAGTATTTTTCTAAGTGTAAATTGGAGGTCTTTGATAGCATATTGCTTAATTAAAAACACATTCCTTTTCAAACTTGCTAATATATCACTGGGCAATATAACAAGTATCATATTTAACCATCTGCCTTCCTTCACTAAAACGATCTATCCAATCATTGATTGAATTTGTAGGAAGTCATTTGTCTTAATAAACTATGAACAAATTCTTATATGCTACTTCAAAGGCATTTTTAAGATATACTAGTACCATAAATATTTTAGTCGTTTGTTAAACGAGTTCCACTGAGGCAACCATTTTTCGTCACAAGAACCTGCATAATGACGTCATTATGAGCAAAACTTTATTCAGCATGTGCTATTTTATAGAATTTGTGTTTGGCTATGTGTGCACCAAATTTGTTTCTAATCTGAATTGTGGTTTTGTAGATATAAAGATAGTTCGCGAACTTTTTGATCACCCCTCGTACTAGTAGGTCATTTATATCGATTTTATGTGTTTAATTTCTTTGTGTTTCATTGGTGATAATTAAAATTTTGATATATATTATAAGTTATCTGTGGCAAACTTACAAACTCTTAATTCTTAACTTTGATGGTGCTCATTTTTCCTTACCTGGAATCAAAGAGTTTAAGATTTTTTTTCTTTGATATCAATAAGTACATTATTTAACAACTGTTTGATAATAATACTAAATAAATTACTTCAAGCCATACTATAACACACTTCCTCTTTTAAAAGTGTTCATACTATTTGAAATATATATTTTGCAACTGTAATTCTCTTTTACATTTAAAGATTGTTATGTCCCTCCATATTAAGAAGAGGTCTGGAAAACAAAATTCTGTGCTAAAAATAAACCACGTGCTGCTATCCATAAACTACTTTCATGGTTCTTTACACTCTTTTTGAAGACAACGATACCTTGTTTTGAACTTGAAATTATCATTTAAAAGTGCAAAATTTAGACATTTTCTCAACAAATGGTTGTAGAGAGAACATTGATGCACAGTTTGCATATTTTTTTGGATTTTTTAAGGCTCTGCTGAATTCTGTAGCTGCGCAGTTCTAAAGAGCATATCAAAGGCATTTTTCTGCAAAAGTATAGATTATATATGCACAACATGCATTCAGTCATGAATATTTATTGTATCTTTATTATAAGGACTTAAAATTTGATCAAAATATGATGTATTTTAGCCATTTGAAGAAATGTTTACATTTTGTTCTCACAGCACTAAAGGTGGCCGTACATCCCCCTTAAAGCTGAACACTACTCGTAAATAGGCATAGTCCGCCATATTTCCCGTTCTTCAACGCTCTCCCTACAACTCGTATATAAGGAGCAGATCGCTAGTCAGTTTAATGTATTTCACTACAGAGATCCGACGAGTGTAGACGTACATCTTACAAAGCGTGCTACTCAATATCGATGAAATTATCAAATTTTACGCATTTTTTCCGAAACAGGACAAAAGTATCAAGGAAAATGCAGGTCAATACATTATTTACAAACAGAAAATGCACCTAAAAACAAGAAATAAACACAAAAAATCTAAGACCACGATAGGAGTACTACATATCAGCCACGAGTTTCGAGTGTGCAATCGGGTGTAACGAAAGCGAGCGGTTTATATACCCGTCTGACAGTGCCTATTTATGAGAAGTGTTCAGCTTTAATACAATGACCATGCATCATGCATGGAATTCACGAAAAACTGCATTATAAACGAGATTGCTGAAATCCGTGTAACAACAATTAACTTGTCTTCCATTTTCGTGCATCGGTTTAAAAATTGATCCTATGGCTAGTTTACCTTAGAAAGTGATTTATTAGTATATAATAATATTTCCAGATGTAGAGTCAAGACAAAGATTTTCCATACACCTCTATTTTAGGCCTATCGATGCACTAAGATTTTTCTAAAATATAGTTGCATGTATAATAATGGGTCTGACAATCAAGAACAATATTCTTGCAAGGCTTGTCAACTGGAATCAAAACAAAGGATGTATTCGCTTTAACAAAAGAATTGACCTATAGGAGAGAACAATTTCCCGGAAAAAGTGACATTGAATAATTAAGCTTTATTTGTTGTTTTCTACCGTACATATGTCTAAATTTTCCAAATTTGTATTTATACCTACAATTTATTATTTACAACTTTACAATAAACCTTCAAAGTTGACTGAAACACCATTTTGTCCGTTAAAGCGTTGATTTTTGCATGAATTTTGGCCTAGAAGTCCTTCAGGGCAGGCCTGCCCCTAAATAAAATTGTGATATTTTGATAGGTTATGATGTAAGGAATGATTTAAGATAGGATTTTTTTAGGGGCACTTCTGCCCTAGGGTCGAAATTCCCAAAAAACCTACAAAAAATAAGGAAACCTGATTTTGAAAATCTGTTCAAATTTTGACCTGACATTTAATAGACGGACTAGCTCAGTTGATATATGCGTTGGTTTTACTCCGAGAAATGCTTCTTTTTAAAGTCGCGGGTTCGAATCCACTTGGCACCACACTTTTAAATTTTGCCTTTTTAAAGACAATTTAATTTTTTTTAATAGACTTGTGTATTTTCCTTCAACTATCTATCGTTTATGTGTGCCCATTCTGGATACAAGAAAAACTAAAGAGATGTCAAATCGTAACAATCAAATGTACAGTTATCAGTCAGGCGGAACAAACCTCAGTATAAGCACACTTTCTCTGAGGACAAGAGTACCTCACTCTGTGTTATTTGATACAGATATCCTTGACAGCATTGAGCTGCGTCGAATTTCAACTGTATATATTCCTTAGAATTTAATCACATTGATTTTGGCTACATATATCAGTAACTGTACTCCCTTGGATTTCATTTAGGCCTATATAATTTGCACACATTAATGACATTTTTTATTATATACACGGATAAATAGCCTAGACATAAAGAATAGAATTTCAGAGACAGTAGACATTACCATTATGCACAATGAGAAGTAAAGACAAATATCAATTATTTCATTTGGAGATAACAAACTCAGAAAATCAATGAAAAGGTTTCTTCTACCTCTACTAACTGAAATAAAGATTTAGGAAAAAACAAATTGTTAAATGTATTCGGCCTAATGTCATTAATCGGAACGGAAATCGACAAGCTTTTTGTAGAGAAGAAAACCAAGCCCGTTCCTATAGGTCAGATCCCTATTTATAATGAAGTGATCCTTTTTTAATGTTCTTATTATTGAAGGATGGCCTCAGCTGAGGACGTTGATGGTGTAGCGGCAGCTAGTATCATCGCAGCTGTATGTATTAAGTAACTAGACAATCAGTGACAGCTATATGAAAGACTGGCTGCATGACAACCAAGAATAGAATTTGGTTCAGTCAGGGAATACTGGAATATTGATGTTAAGGTTGGCACCCCAACACACAGTTCCTGTGAGGGTACAACACAGCAGGCTACAACACAGGCAGAAAACAGACATTGACAGGAAAACCAGCAGAAACTATATACTCAGTAGCTAGATGTTATTGCTGAAAGCTGTGCAAAAACCTGAAGGGGTTGAAAATACATCAGGCAAGGGCAAAATGTAGACATGAGAAACAACAGAGAGCAAGCACAGGTAAGACTGACCAGACGACGGAGATGGACCACAGTCAGGATGAACACCGCAGTACTGAGGACCTTTTACCAACTGATGCTATTCAGGCTAGCATGGGGCCAGAACCAGACAAGACGAGCGGATACCCGACAAGCCAAGAACCATCTAGTGATAATAGGAAACCAGCATTACAGTCAACAGACGACAAAAGCTGGGATTATCGTTTGAAAATGACATAGACAAAATCCTACATAGCACATTTGTAGGTGATGTGCAGAGGAAGATAACGTCATTGTCTACGTACGTAACGATAGTATGCACTGTAGGCTTTGGAACAAAACAGAAAGCATAAAGGAAAACCAAACAGACACGAGCATGAGATACAAAATCTAATAGCAGAGATCAATGCAATAACCAAACAGTATAGAACAGCAAATGATGACTAGAAAAAAAGACTCAGCGATCTAAGAGCAACTCTAATAGAGAAGAGGAACAACCTTCAGAGATCAGTGAGAATAAGGAATGCCAGGCAAGAGAGAGGAGAGAGGGCAAAGTTTATAAGAAACCCATACAGATTTTACAAAATCAATCCTTGAAGGTGCAAAGTCAGGGACACTGAGGAGCTCTAGGGAGGAGATTGAGAACTACATGTACTTGGAAGAAACACATGGTGACAAAAAGCAGTGGAAATGCTTATGATCATGTTATCGAATAGAAGAGCTACCAGACACAGAGGAGCCAATGAATGAAAAGGAACCATCGTTGAAATAAGTGCAAGATATTGTAAATAAAGCTAGAACATCATCAGCACCAGATGTCCAAAGATTCTTAAAGACCTATGGAAGCTGTTAAGAGTGGTCTGGAGGAAAGGGAAGATTACAGCTTGTTGGCAGAAGGCTGAGGAGTGCTTTATACCAAAGGAGGTCAACTCTGAGGGGATAACTAAGTTCCGGACAATATCATTGCTGAACGTAGAAAGGAAAATGTTCTTCTCAAGATCAGTGCTGGCGAGAAGGTTGACAGCTTACATGTCCAGGGATCTGTATGGATGCATCAGTGCACAAGGAGGAGTACAGGGTTTTCTGGATGTACTGAACATACTAAAATCATACGAAGAAAAATCTTTGATTAGATTTAGCAAATGCCTACGGAACGATCCCACATGCATTCATAGAGGAGGCCTTTAATCTCTACCTTATACCAGAGAACACTTTGGGATGATGATCAAAAGTTACTTAATTATAAGTTGGATGCACCTACGCATCACAATGGCCAGCTATACAGCATCTTAACAGAAGGGAATTGTGACAGTCTGTACCATCACAGTGATCCTTTTTGTAATGGGTATGAATATGTATGGCACGACAAACTAAAAAAAATGAGCTAAACATAGTTTCACAGTCGATAAACTAGGTTTATCGACTGTATACTATAGTTTACAAACCGTGAACTATAGTTAGCAATTCGTTAACTATAGTTTTCATCTGTAAAACTATATTTAACGGTTATTAACTATATATAGTTTACGAATGCTAATCTAGGTTTATCTGTGTGTAATAAAACGTTATTACAAAAGATTTTCTTGATAAACATAGATTCACATCTGTAAACTACTAGTATTATTTACAATCGTGAACTGTAGTTAAGAGTTGTTAATCATAGTTTCACAAATGAAATGGAAATATAAGGAATCACTGTCAAGTTAGTATAGTATGCCAGGGACATCAACGATAGTGGGAAACATGGGATAATTTCCCACGGGTTTCGCCCGTTATGCAAATTATCCCATGTTTCCCACTATCGTTGATGCCCTGGCATACTATACTAACTAGACAGTGATTCCTTAAATCTATGTTTTGCAATCGCAAATGATTGTTTTCAGTGTTAAATATAGTTTACGGTTCTGAAACAGATTATCGCGTTAACTATAGTTTACAGATGTAAAATATAGATTAACGTTGTTAACTACCGGTATATAGTTTACAGTCCGTAAACTATAGTTTACAACTGATAAACCAAGTTTATCGACTGTGAAACTACGTTTAGCTCATTTTTGTGCATTTGGCGTGCCATAAATAAGTTTCTCCCACACTGCTAATAACATATCGGTACTAGTGAGAAGTAAAGTAAGAGACTTGGTAGAATATTTACTGGAACTCGCTGTATACATGTATCTGAAGATGTTATTGCACTTTGAAATAAAGTCATGAACAGGCACACTTATAAGAGTGAAAAAGAACATTACAGCTAGATGCCGTTCCCCAAATGTTCACACTTCACACTTTGTTATTTTTAATACATTTTTGTGCAAACTCATTTTCTTCAATGATTTTATTTACTTTATACACATCTGACGTAAGTGTACATTGTGACTTTCAAACTACTGAACTTCATAACTGATAACAATTCAACATGTTCAAATGAGATATATTATAGACCATCCTTTAAAACTTATTCGACAAAACGTATAAAAGTACATACATTTACAAACATACAAGACGTGTCATCTGTTATCACTACAAAACAAGATGCCAAGACCTCAGACATATATTACGTTGACTCATGTTGAGGAAAATAAGATTCCAAAACTATCATTGTTGATGGTTTAGATATGCAATCAGGTGTTGGATTTTTCTTTTCAAGTGGGGAATAAAGGTTTTGAATGTCCCTTTCTTTCTTTTTACACAAAATAAAAATCTCAATCAACCTCACCCCACCCCCACCCCCCCAAAAAAACTTTTTGAATTCTTCATTTTCGCCAGCCGAGGGGCAAAATATGAAAAATGACTTGACTCGGACAGAATGGATTTCAATTGGCAGATGAATATCAATTGAAATATCGCATAAAGAGATTGAGAAGTAAAATGAATGAATTTTAGAGTAATTAAGATTAATTTTTAAATTTTGCTATATAGTGGTAAATATCCATACTTATAATGGAGTCCAAAACTGCAAAAAAAAGTCCATACGAAGATACATGTAGCATCAATATTGTTACTGTTTTAGGTTAATGTTCAAGACATGGTCATGTATATGTAAAAAAAAATATGTACAAAATGTACAAAATAAAGTATAAAACAAAATACGTTTATGTGGTTATTGATGCGTGTACTCTTCACAGATAAATGACTGTAAATTTGTTTATCAGCCATATTAAAGAATTCGAATGTTCATAATCGAAGCATCGTTATCAGTTTATTCCATTTTGAACATTATAAGATAGTGTTCTCGTCTATATAAACATATTTTGTTTAAAAAAAAATAGGTTTATCAAAAATAATCAATTTTTCAAATGACAGTGCTTACAAGTAGATCTAAAAAAAAAAAAGTCAATACGATTTTAGACTACAAGAGAAATCGATCATGCGAGTTAATTTTAATATTCACATTTTGATAAGATAACTGTCATTTTAAGAAAGTAATTGCTTTCTGGTTACCCAAGAAAACACCTTCGGCAACTCAGATCAAGTTTTCTAGAAGTATAAAAGCAGATGACGTCACACTTATACAACAAGCATCGTTATCGCCACTTTCCGAGAAAATTTCAAACATCGCCACGATTTGCGAGGTTATTTGCAAAACTTTAAAGCTTTACGTACGAATTATACTTAATTTTGAAAATGCCTGGTTAGTTTTATTTATAATGATTTAATAAAAAGTAATTTTTTTATGCAAAAATTTTAAACATATCGATTCGGTGATCGTTCATGTACTTTGAAACAATATCCTATTAATTTTAAAAGGTGAAAGTAAGTTCTGTTGTTAAAGATGCCCTTGTCGGTCCATTTGCCACATATTATAATTTTTGTCATCAAACACCAAGCTCTGTATTTTAATACAATTGACAATTTATCTTTTGAAATATGATCAAGATGTACAATATTTTTGGAAATTTTCTGATAGACAAGACAGTCCGTCTAAAAAACAGTGTACACGAGTTTTCTTGAGAAAAGGAATGTTTTTAAATGCATGCAATATGAACTTTCATACAAATTTTGTCGAATAAGTTTTAAAGAGTGTTAATTTACCTGTTTTGAACCACCCGTAAAGTAAAACAGTTATGAAGTTAAGTATTTGAATGTCACATTATATGCTGACGTCAAGATATGTATATGTTAAAGTAAATAAAGTCATTAAAGAGAAAGGGTTTACACAAAAAATGTACAAACAAAAAATTCTAAAAAGCCGTGAACATTCGGAGAACGGCAACGGTTATGTCTTGGAAATAATTTGTCAAAAGTTAACTCATATAATTTTGCGAGCTTATGACTTTATTTTAAAGAAACAGCATCTTTGGTTAGCATCAATATTGTTACTGTTTTAAAGTGCAAAACAAAGTTTTACGTAAGAGTTATACTAAAGGAGATGGGTGAACTTAGCGTGCAAAAAACCCACAAGCTTCAGATATATAAAATCATATTCAGATTGTGATTTTAGTATTTAGAGTAAAGTTCTCATCATTGATTTTTGTAAAATCATTATAAACAAAAAGTTTTGAGGAAAATTTTTCGTTAAAATTTATTCTTTTATCATGAAAAATAATGTGGTATCCATTGGGTTCGAACCCTGGCAATAAAAATCCTGAGTTGCATTCTCTATTGAGACTAGCACGCTAACCACTACGCTACACAAGTCCTGATGAAGTGTGGCATTTAAATCATGTTTGTGGTATGACCATTGAGTTAAGGGACTTCAAGTATTTCTCGAAAAGATACGAATTTTATGTCATAAACTTATATTTTTTAGGTATAGTGGGTCATTGCTCCATAATTTTGGAAACCAAAATATGTATTTCTTTATGCAAGCTTTGAGGATTACCTTTCAAAAAAATGGAGAGAAGACCCACTCATAACAAGAAATAGTCTTATAGTGTGAAAAAACGACTCGTTTTGTCCTCTTTCGTGTGTGTATACTTTTTCATAGGCAAATAACTTCAATTTTCATGAGGTTCGTGCAAGTTGTAGAGATTTTACATAAAGTACCGGGTATACTTTAATGTTAGCTGAAATATTCAGGAAAATTTTGATAAAACTGAGATTTAATTTTTCACCTTCATGTTTGTTGCACTATGGGCTTATCTCTCGTCAAGTTCACCCATGTCCTTTTGAAAATTTTTAAAAGTGAAAGTAAATTCTATTTTTAAAGGCGCCCTTGCCCGTTCCGTCCCTTTGTGACAATGTCACTCATATGGAACAGCACTTGCCGGTTGAGAGCTGCATTTATACATGTACTTTTACTCAGCACTTAGGGTCATTGAGCAATGAGGTTTCTTGGGTTCTTTCGTGCCAGCACTTACTGCGACACGGGACCCGGTCGCATCCGTGGCCCGGTGCATAAAATTTTTTGATTTTTGTATGAAATTTTTTTTTATCCCAAATATTGCACCTAAAGTTGAAAATGATAGGTTTTTAAACCCTATTTCAATCTATACAAAAGACCATTAATAAAATACTAGTACAAATATAACTGGGCACTGTATAAAAAGCCCGAGATTGTAGAAGAACAACCTTATTAATTGCACATATACAAAACAAAACAAAAAAATATTCGAAAGATGAATTGTCTTTTAGTGTAGAAAGTATTTTAGGAAGATGAGAGTTTGACAAAAGAACGGTCGGTCCAATTAACATAATTATATACACGGATTTTCTTGAGAAAAAATATAAATAAAAATATTGTATGTACTTTTATGCAAGAAAGACATCGATATCATTTGTTTAAGTTTTGTCGAATTAAGAAATAAAGGATGGTGTTAAGATCTCTCTTTTGAACCATCGCAAAACAGATCTGACGTCAAATGTGTATAAAATAAATCGAAGCTGGAACATTAGGGGAGAGGTATCGTTTTTGTTTTGGATATTACACTTTTCCACAAAATGTGAGGCTTGCCAAACTTCACTCTTATAAATGTATTTTATATTCAAGATTTTATTTAACAATGCACCCGCCTCAAGTAACATCAATATTTTACTGCTTTAGGTGAATGGGCAAGGAGAAAACAAAATGGTTTCATATCTATATGTGGTACGTCATGCAATTTTACATAAAATACTGAGTATTTGAATGAGACTGTTCTAGCTTAAGAGTCAGTCAAAATTGTTTTCTTTCCTTTTATCATTTTTCATTTTGATATGCGTGGGATGTAGATAGAGGTTAAACTCGGATAACACCAACGAATGAAAAAGAGATAAGTTTAGCTCCATCCATTGTGTGACGTAAGCGGTCCATCATTTCATCGACAGGTCCAACATCTCTTAAATAGCGTTCAAACATAGAATTTTTATAACCCTCAGTAAAACAATAGAAAATTAAGACTTTGTTTTTGTATTGTTTTCTAAAGGAACATATTTTCAAAGATATATATTATAATAATACATAATTATTGTTAAACCTTTAAAAAAAATAATGTCCTAAACAAAATTTCTACGAAAAAAAGTCACATTTCTAACACATTTCTAATGTTTTATTGAGGGGGCATTCGATGTTTGACCGCTGAGTGACATGTCGGACCGCTCGATGAGATTGACATCGGACCGCTTACGTCACAGAATGGGCGGAGCTGATTCATTCATTTTTATTCGTATATTGGTGTTCAACAGTCACGGGCCTAGGGTTAAATTGTGGAAGACAGTACAAAATATATTATACACTTAAGAAAATGAAATGAAATGTATAACAAAACTTTTAAATTGACTATATGTTCTCGGGCAAAATGCGTTTGGCTATATTTTTTAAATAAAAATTATTCACCTCTCTCTCTCTGTTCTTTACAAAGAATTCATAAATATAAAAAGTTTAAAGCTTTTAGACAATAGTTTAATGACTAACAAAGGAACCTCATTGTTTTGTTCAGAAAAAACTTTTTTTCAGGCGACAACAGGTCACCATAGAAAATCCATCCGGATGTAAACACGACGTGCATGACTGTGTCGCAATACGCCGTGTCTTGTGATAAAGCATTAGAATGTTATTATTTAGAGACAATCACACCCCTTTTTAAAATTAAGCTTTAGGGATCATCATGGGAGGATCAGAATCGCTGCCTCAGGTTTCACTGACCACCGATCGTGTAGTTCTAGTCACCGGGGGAAATACGGGTAGGTGTGGCTTGATCACCTTAATGTAGCATGCCTTAATTTCAGAATAATGCACGATTTTAATTCTCATAGGTTATTCATACTCCTTTACATTCTTAATAATATAATGCTTACTTACGATTACAAAATAAAAAATATAGGTATGGAAACCAAATGCGGAAATAAAATATAAATGTAGCTACGACCCTTATCATTTTTTGAAAGGACGCTATAAAAATAGGTTGGTGAAACATGTTGGTGCGATTTTATGCAGGGAATGTATATAAATCAAGGTCTGACACATCTGTTTCATATTTGGATATTTTACTAAAAAAAGACGTTAATTAATGGTAATCTAACAACCAGTCTCTATGATAAACGTGATGAATTTAACTTTTCAATCGTCAACTTCCCTTATTTTTGCAACAATATACCATCATTACCTGCATACGGAATTTATATATCTCAATTGATTCGATACGTATGAGCATGCTCTACGTTTATACAATTTCTTAAACGAGGTAAATTATTGACAAACAATTATTAATGAAACAAGAATTTTAGCAGTCTCTAATAAAGTCATCATTTCGTACGTTCTATGGTCGATACAATGACCTTGTCAGCAAATACAATTTACCATTGAGTCAAATCCTGACTGGCTTTTCTCATACTAATTTTAGTCCATTATTTAAACAATGAATTGACGATGGATTTTCCGTTATTTCCCGATCATGACAAGGAACACAAGGCGGGAGTGACCAGTCGGCAGGGGATGCTTCATGGCACCTGATCCCACCTCTGATGTTTTGAAGATCAATATTTGCTCTGCTCCTATTTTGTATTGTTTTATGGATTTTTGATCTTGAATATTGTTCGTTATCTCCATATGCTTCATTTTCATGATACGTTATAAAAACCACTCTAAACACCGTTACATTGAGACTGTAAAAGAACATGAACATCACTGTTCTATAACCACAGTGCACGATTGTTTCTGTTATAATTGTAAACTTTAATGCAAAACATGCAAGCGCCTGTGTCCAAAACGAGGGAATCTCTGCATGATTATTATGTTGAAATTGTTCTATCAAGATTTTCCCAGGGGAAAAGCAGAACAGCTGGCCAATGGGAAATGGTTATTTCTATGATATGATGGTTAACTTCTCAAAATGAAATATATGGAGATAATGAACAGTGTGCAAGGGAAAAATCCATTCAAACAATACAAATCAGGAGCAGAGAAAATACTGACCTCCAAAATATCAGAGATGGGACCAGGTGCCATGGAGGAGTGAGCATCCCTTGCCGACCGGTCACACCCGCCGTGTGCTCCTTGTCATGACTGGGAAATAACGGAAAAATCCATTGACAATCCAGTATGTAAATAATGGTCTAACAATTAGTTTGACAAAAGTCAGTCGGCATTTTACTTAATGGTAGATTGTAATTTTTTACAAGGTCATAGTATCTGCCATAAAACTTAAGAAGTGATTACTTTAAACGAGACTGCTTATATTCTTGTTTCATCAACTTGTTGGTCAGAAGATTGCCTCGTTATAAAAAAAACCCTCATACATTGATCTTTAGTGTCGAATCAACTAGGAGACATAATCCCCATATGCATGTCATATAGGTATTTTACTATAAAATGAAGGTAAGTTGGAGATTGAAATTACGAAGTCATCATGTTTATTATAAGGTTTGTTATTGGTTACATTAGCCTCTTTTGTTTTCCTACTAAAATATATCCAAATATGAAACATTTTTGTCAGAATGTGTTGGGTTTTTTTATTTCAAGTTCACTGGAATATAATGATCGGCATATGAATAGAAGTAACTACAATTGTGAATAGATAATACATGTATGTCATGGCCATGTATTAAATGAGTAAATGTCAAGTATTCTCTTCCCAGTAGAAGCGTTTAAACTCTGCTTCATATGTCATTGAATACAAAAATAAATTTGCTTATAATGGGGCGCCATTGGTACCAAATGGAATTCCAACAGATTGTTGAAAGAACTGATCTCCAAAACTTACATGGGCATTGTCAATAAGAAGCACAAGAATCTTTATATACAATATATACTTCAGATTACTTGTGCAAACAATCAGATGTTATGATACAAAATGAATTTGCAAGTGACAAATGACAAGGTAAGTATAGGTAAGTAAAACGATTTCCATTTTGATTGAAAAAGCAGCTGCATGTCGCTGATGCCAAAAAATCCTGAACTTAAATTTATCATGTGGATTGATTGTATATAGAGT
>NW_026931964.1:0-50281 GCF_032062105.1 Saccostrea cuccullata
CACATGTCTATGTAAAACTGTATCCACTAATAAGTAACTGTATCCACTAATAAGCAGAGGATAAGGAGAAAAATGTTCAAAAACATCAAGAATGATATAATTGTTAAATCCGACAGTAAAGCCAGAGGAGTTCTGATGACGTTCCCCATAAGAATGAGTGATAAAAAACATTCCCCATAATTTTTGATTACATACTGAGACGACAGATAGGTAATTTTTACGATTAGAAAGGAGAGTATATAATAATATAGTTATTTTCCATAAAAATTGCCTATTATTTTAATAAAATTGTAATACGGAAGCACTTTCCCCACAATGTATTCCATGTGCCCAATTCCTCACAAGTCGGTAATGGCGGGTAAGAGAGAGAGAGAGAGAGAGAGAGAGAGAGAGAGAGAGAGAGAGAGAGAGAGAGAGAGAGAGAGAGAGAGAGAGAGAGAGAGAGAGAGAGAGAGAGAGAGAGAGAGAGAGAGATTTTGCTTTATATTTCGCTGATCTTTTCTTTTCCCCTAAATCTTTCTTCACCGCCAACCCTCTTGCTTGTAGTTGTACTGACAGTGACAGTGCAGTATCTCAAAAACTTCGAATGGGAAACCAATTAAAAAAATGTCATAACAGGAATAGAACTATAGTCCTAAATTTAAATTATCATTTGTTCCCAGAAAAGCAAGATTAGATGAAATCTTTTGAACAAATAAATTTTTTTTTATAGTCAATGAATATTTTTAAAACAATTTACAATTCAATACGTTCTATCAAAGCTATTGTATACAGGGAATTCTTGATTTCTTTCTTAGAAGAAAAGCAAGACAATATGTCAGAGAGGAATAAAGTCCAGATGCACGGTTAACAAAGAACTTTCGACTAAAAGCAAGATTTATTTCTGATCACAACTTTTAATTTTACAAAGAACTTATGACTAAAACCGACAATTTAAAATCACATTATTTAAATGATATAGAATTTAATTTCGGCATACCAAATTAAACTCTATTTATCCTATAGGTACATGGAAAAAATGCAATGTATGAAACATCAATATTTTTGTTGAAATTAAATCATGAATATTAGAAAAACATCAGATTTTCCCATTGCGCTTTGTAAGATATTTTAAACAGAAACGCAGAAACAAATGGTTTACAATGGTTACATAAGATCACTTATTGGCAAAACGTGCAATCCATTTTTAAACATTTGATGCTAATTTCAGAAATTCTTATTGGAAATGTTGAAAACATCGTGACATTGTATAGCATTCATGTTTTAGAGCTATGGGATATATAATTAGGTATCAGGAGGGATGCTCCTCATCATCTGTTCTGAAGCTGAACGACATGATGCGATATCTCTGCCTTTACTTGATTGTAAGTACTACCTTTGATTCACTTTTTCTTTCACTTCTTGTCTATTTCTCTACGTGTATCCTATGAATAAATAGCAGTTTTAGAATCATCAGCTGTTTCTCCTGTGATATGGTTAAAATTAGAAAAAAATATGTACGGATACAAAAATCGTAAAAGTTTAACGATATACGGGAAATATTTCACTATGAAATCCCGAAAAGTACTGGGATCAACTTCCCGATGCCTGGGAAATATATAGAATGTATAAAATTTAGCCATGTTTTGATGAACTGTTGATAAACTCCGTGCTTTAACACTATACGCTTTAAATAATGCAAGATTACGGAAAAAACCAACGGCGCACAACTTGATCGCAGCTTTTTCTTCAAAATAGTATTGACAATAGCTACTAGTGTATAAACTATCATAAATTACAAGTATGCAGATTTCGTTGAAATTTTTAGGTTTACGAGGGGTTGTGTCAGTGATTGTATTACGCGCAGGACTGCAGCTTTATAAGAGACCTATACCTTATCAATTTAATACGATTGCAAAATATTGACAAAAGCATTAAAGGCTCAATTTTAGTCAAATGAAGTATATGGAGATAACGAACAGTATTCAATCTCAAAGTCCATTAAACAATATAGAAAATAAGAGCAGAGCAAACGCCGACCTCCGAAACATCAGAGGTGGGAACAGGTGCCATGGAGGAGTGAGCATCCCCTGCCGACCGGTCACTCCCGCCGTGTGCTCGTTGTCATGATCAGGAAATAACGGAAAAAATCCGTCGTTAATACAGTGTATAAAAAAATGGACTAACAATTAGTATGAAAAACGTCAGTCAGCATTTGACTCAAAGATTAATTGTATTTGCTGACAAGGTCATTGTATCGACCATAGAACGTACGAAATGATGACTTTAAACGAGACTGTTGATATTCTTGTTTTATAAACTTGCTTGTCAATAATTTACCTCGTTTAAGAAATTGTTCACACGTAGAGCATGCTCTTGCGTATCGAATCAACTGAGATATATATAATCCGTATGCAGGTGATGAAGGTATATTGCTGCATAAGTATGAGAAGTTGACGATAGAAAAGTTAAAGTCATCACGTTTATCATATAGCTTGGTTGTTAGATTACCATTAGTGTCTTTGTCAAGTAAGATATCCAAGTATGAAGCAAAAGTGTCGAACTCCGTGGTATCTTTTATCTCAAGCTCACCAGGATATATCGTATCGATGTAGGAATGGAAATAATTATTATTAATTGACAATACGTCATCGATATATCTAAATGTCGAGTTGAAGGCCATAGCAAGTGTTTTCTTCTTTTCACGCATAAGATTTTGCATAAATTCTGCTTCATATGAATATAAAAATTAGTCTGCTGATAACGGAGCGCAATTTGTACCCATGGGAATTCCAATAAATTGTTGCAATACATGGTCTCCAAAAACCACATAGATATTGTCAATCAGAAACTCAAGCATATTCTTGAGGTCAGGTTCAGAGTACTTATGTGTGCAATCAGAATCTGTTTTAACAAAATAATTTTGCAAATGACCAATGACAAGGTAAGTAAATTTACGAGTTCCATTTTTATTGAAGAAGCAGCTGTCAATGATATCAAAAAGCCTAGATTTTAACATGTCGTGGGGAATTATTGTGTATAAAGTTGAAAAGTCGTAAGTTTTTAAACTGTTGATTTTTGTAAAGACTTGTGATTTCAAATTGTTAAAAAGTTCTTTAGAAATATTAAGTATTCACATCTGATTTACACCACTTCTTGAATATATAGTTGCACAGTACTCTTGAAGTTTTTCCTTCACTACTGTCAATATCTTAGTAAGAATTACCGAAAGAGGTTTGATTGAACATTTACTGGAACCTGCAATGTATCTTAGTTTGTAAGGATTCTTATGAAGTTTCGGAATCCAATATATATATAAGGTTGTTCAAATTCATTTTGACTCAGTGGAATATTAAACGTATTCAAAATTGACAGGTGATTTTGAAGAATTTCTTCCTTAGAAAGAGAAGTATGAATATAAGTAGGATTACCACTTGTAGAATTAAATCCAAGTTCTTCTAGAATGCAATTTATATAATGAGCCTTTCAAACAAAGACAATGTTGTTACCTGCTTTTTCGGAACTAGTACATACTGATCGTGTAATCTATCTAATTCTTTTTTTCACTTCTGGTTTATTGAACACAAAAGGATAGATGGTTTTCATTTTGTCCCTCAATCTTTTAAAACTTGACTTTAACATGAATTTGATACATTTAATCCATTCTGACAAGGCGTCAATGTTTTCTTTTTCATATATGGCCCATCTTCTGGCGTAATTTTCAATAGAATCCATATCATCAAACAAATCAAATAGATTTATTTTTCATATTTTTATGTTGCAAAATAGCTTTGTCTGCGTCTCACGTACAGAGAAACTGCGTGCCAAACTAGTTTTTGGCGTCATCTCTGTCAGTACAGCGAGATCAAGTTGTCTTTAATTTTACATTCAGATAGTGTTACCATGACAGAATAGGTTACATGTCAATTAATGTGTATAATAATTTTGAGAAATTAAATCGTTAAGACAGTATGAAAAAGAAAATTATTATTTATTCGCGAAATTCATTTGTACAATTTCATCGTGACTACATAATCGATTTCCCGAAGCTCTGCAAAAACTGATATACCTTTGGGAGACCTTACCCTAGCTGCATATTTAATATCTTTAGATCTCTATCTGTATGTTTATATCTTTTGATCTATATGTGTGAGTTTATATCTTTAGATCTATATCTGTGAGTTTATATCTTTAGATCTATATGTGTATGTTTATATCTTTAGATCTATATGTGTATGTTAATATCTTTAGATCTATATGTGTATGTTTGTATTTTTAGATCTATATATGTATGTTTATATCTGTAGATCTATATGTGTATGTTTATATCTTTAGATCTATATGTGTATGTTTATATCTTTAGATCTATATTTGTATGTTTACATCTATAGATTTATATGTGTATGTTTATATCTTTAGATCTATATGTGTATGTTTATATCTTTAGATCTATTTGTGTATGTTTATATCTTTAGATTTATATGTGTATGTTTATATTCTTAGATTTATATGTGTATGTTTATATCTTTAGATCTATATGTGTATGTTTATATCTTTAGATCCATATGTGTATGTTTGTATTTTTAGATCTATATATGTATGCTTATATCTGTAGATCTATATGTGTATGTTTATATCTTTAGATCTATATGTGTATGTTTATATCTTTAGATCTATATTTGTATGTTTATATCTTGAGATCTTTATGTGTATCTTTATATCTTTAAAAGATCTATATGTGTATGTTTATATAAATAGATCTTTATGTGTATGTTTATTTCCTCAGATTTACATACAGCTGTGTGTGTCCTTCTCCACGGCTTGGGGTAATGGTGGCTCTAGAAAGTATTGTTTTAGAAAGAAATCTACGATCGGGATTCCATGGGGTAAATATCATCTGAAAGCATCTCTGTCCTCACTTGATCTCTATCTCCCTTTCTCTCATTTATAGAAATCAGCAAAATTTCGTTTTTCCAATTATAAATTTGACATTTTATTTCAACACAATATGTTTTCCTGTCAGTAAAGCAATGTTAACTATTCAAATGTGATAAAATTGTACTATAATAAGCAGATCCAAATTTTCCATTTTTCCGTTTGTGTTTATATTACTTAGATTCTCACCCTTTCCGTACTGGATCTAGACACATTTGTGTTGATATGAATTAGATCCTTCCCTTTTCTTTCCTGGATCAACACACACTTTTGTTGATACGCAAGTGAGTTAAGGCTAAATATGGATATTTCTATACAAATCAGCTAATAAAAAATCATAAATTGTAAATTTTATGTACAAAGAAAGTTCAAATTGATTTTCTTATATATATTAAGTACCCCCAGTTTATCAATGCAAGTGCACATTATGACGTCATATTATGACGTCATTGTTCTCTCCCATTCAAGGTAATAAATCACATCAACAAAATCACGTCGGCGCAAGGGCATATCCTATCTAATTTAAAACAAACAAAGTATAATATAAAGGAAAATATTGTTAGAATTAATAAAATTGCTGCACAAATCCTATGAACTTTCTCAATTGATAAGCTTTGTAGAAAACTTACACTAGACTGTGAATTTTTACCCTGTTTAAACTTAAAATTGCACGAATAGTAACAAAACAATTGCAGTGCCGACGTTTGTGCAGCAATATCTTAAATCCTTGGAATATCCCGCGTCTTTTCCTACCTTGTTTCTATAAAACAAAGTAAGGTATGTCCTTGCGCCGAAACGATTTTTGTTGATGTTTCTTAAAAACTTGTTTAGTAGAGGTCGATGACGTCATAATATGACGTCATAATGTGTACTGGCTATCGCATGTCGTGGGTACCAAGAATGTATAAGAAAACAAATCTTAACATTTTCTGTGCGTTAGGTAGCGCAATTATGGAATTTAATTAGATATTTTGCATAGAAACCTCCATATGTAGCCTTAACTCACTTGCGTATGAATTAGATCCTTCAACTCTAGGCTGCGGATATTAATCAATCTTCAGTTTTTCATCTTCATTCAGTCTTAGAAATTAGAATCAAATCAAATAGTAACAACTCCTTAAAAGAAACTGATTTAGTTTTTGCTTAATTCTTTATTGCCTCAATCCTAAACGAAAATAGGATATTAGCTTTTATGTTTAAATATATCATCTTTTAGTACAAGTATAGTAGAAGGATATGGAGATAACGAACAGTATTCGATATCAAAGTCCAAAAAAATATAAAATAGGAACTTAGCAAACACAATTTCCAAAGCATGAGCGGTGGGATCAGGTGCCATAGAGGAGTGAGCATCCCCTGCTGACCGGTCACACCGGCTATGTATTCCTTGTCATGAGGGAAATAAGGGAAACTGTTTTTCACGAGAGTTCCTCATTTTGTTATATAAAGGCTAACATTAGCTGTATACTTTTAAATTGTAATTGCCTCAACCTAACAAGAAAATACGAAAGAAAACTATTAAAATTTAGTTCCTCACTGTATTTTTACCGTTACTGAGTTGTCCATAATGAACAGCAATGGTGTTCAATTCAAACATATGAAACCTTAAAAAAAATTCTTCGATTAAGATTAAGGATAAATCAAAGCTGCAAAGTTACAAAGTATCCAATACAGATGACTACAATAAATAATAACTGACTTATTAATTACTATTTTACTTGAGTTTAATGATGGCACATTTTCAATCGGGTATAATCAAACGCATGCTCTCACATGCTAAACATTAATTGATACATACTTATAATCCAAATTAGTTTTATATTCTCGGCATTATACATATTTAATTACTAGTATGCCATCTCTTCATACAATATATACCTCCTTAAAACATTGTTGTGACGCCAAGCCTTTGTTCTTGCAGTCTAAAAATTTACCTGTAGCCGACCGATAATAATAATTACCAGTCTGATAATTTATTATCGGACGGCAATGATAATAAAATCAGACGGTATTTAAAAAACAAAAAGAAGAGTAAAATTAAGATTAAATATGTCCAGAAACCCCCAATAAAAATGTTAGGAAAAAAATGCAGGGAAACCAAACGCAATGAAATTAAGTTGATCACAATACAAAATAGCAAATCCATGAAAAGAAATCCAAGTTTAAACTTCCACAACATTAATTTTCACTCTTTTTAAAAGAGTTTTTGATTCAGCACTTTGAAAAAGCGAATTTAAATCCATTTCTGAAAAAAGATTCTGCAATCTCCTTTTATGTTTGTTCCCCGATGGCCACACTTTTAAAACCTGAGAATTTCCATTATCTAAGCTAAAATTCAGCTAGGGTAAAAATCCACATTTTACTTGCCATGGTGATGGTTAAAATATCACCCAAAATTATGTCAGTATCAATGTCAATTTATGCACATCATAGTTAAAAATGTTCCTCCAAAAAATCTTTCACCACCGTACCCCTGTCCTGCTAAACGAAACGACTGCCATTGAATGAATGAAATTAATGAAACAAGAGTTCACTCACTTTTTTACAGTTCACTCATTTCTTTTATCTACTTATCAGACAGGTAGAAAACAATGGATGCTTGAACTACCATTGTGTTATTATCGGACTCCTCCAGGTAACTTTTGGACATTTAAATGGCAATGTTTTAAGTAAGATATATGCCTCATACTATTCTATATGTAAAATTATCAGACAGTTTTGGCCCTAACGGGCCTCAAACAGTCTGATAATTTTACATATAGAACAATATTCGGCATATATCCATTACATATATGTGTGATTTGGAAAACATACAATTAATTCTAAGTAATTAAACATATCTTATTGTGGACTAACATAACGAAAACGGAATTTAGTCATAAAGAACAAAATAATATGTATACCGACACATGTTACTCTTACACTAGTAGATAACTATAAAGAAGAAGTATTTGGCTATCAATGATATCAATGTGCCTTGGCTAATTACAAAAAGGTGCAGCATCAGTGTATTAAGGAGGACTTATATGATTGCAGAAATTGAAGTTCTAGGTTGATCTCCGTGGTTTTATCCGGGTATTTGTTATTTATTTTTACTTTCACAATGCAGTTTGTTTTTATCATAGGGGAGGTTTCTTCATAACAGTGTCGAATATTGCTGCCTGTTGTATACTATAATGGTATATTGTCTGAAATTAAATGTGGATCAATGAAGGATATGGAGATAAGGAACAATATCAAATATCAAGGTCAACAAAAGGATACAAAATAGTAGAAGAGAAAGCACAGATTTCTAAAACATCGAAGCTGAGATCAGGTGTCATGGAGGAGAGTATGTACCCTCAATTCCAGAACGTCATTTTATTTCGAATAGGTTAGGCGTCATCTGAAATTCCTACACCCTGCGATTTTTAAAATGCTATGCGATAGGATGGGCTCTGTTCAGTTTGAACGCTCTGTTCAAATGAAACCCAATATGTGAAGCTTTTTTTACAAGCAATATGATATTTCAAAATTTGAATAACTTACTTCCGAAGCATGACTCTCCTAACCGACCCACCGACAAATAAGGTACTGTATTGGCCAAAAGACGCCTCGTTTCAGATCTGCTCCGTTCAAAACATTTTTTAGGATTTTAACAAGAGGCCCAAGGGCCTTATAGATCGCCTGAGTATCATAAAACAACTGTCCAAAAATTAAATTGGGTTTGTGTTTTAAATCAGATGCAATGAAATTCACAATTTTGAAAAGAAAAAAAAACACCATTGCTATCATAATTATACACTTAAAATGCTAACTCTAGCTACAAAATACCTACAGCTAGATCAGAGTAAGAAAGAGAAGATGTTTTTTCACTTCATAACTAGTCGTGCACCCCACCCCACTGAGCCTGAGGCCACAGTTTTTTTGAAAATTTTATCATAGATTTTATCATAGATTTTGTTTCATCATAAATGGTTGATTATTACCACTGAGCATAATTCAAAGCATTTATTTATCTTCAGACTATGTGATGTTAACACCCCCCTCCGGATACCCCTGACCAAGATAACATACACCTAATAATTTTTCTATAATGTATCCTTCATCATATATATTGTCTTTTTTTTATTGAAAATGATGTTAGAAATAATTTTTAAGAATATAAAGAAATTTTAAACCCACTATTAGTCTGAAACCATCCTTAATAAGCTATATAATTATTTTTCACTTCAAAACAGATTAAAATTAAAAAAAGTTTTTATATCCATACAAATTATTTAAAAATTTGAGAAATTTGAGATAAATTCTGCAATTAATTAACAGTTTACAGATGATTAAAATTTAGACTCAAGTCTGAGTTTGTTTTAAGATTCTGTGGTCATGCGTCTTCTTAACAATGCATTTTTACATGGCAACATAATTCACTAAAACTTGCTTGTGTTTCAATTATAAAGTTATTTTGCAGTGTATGAAGATAAACTTGAGATTCCAGACCTAATTAAAGACCTGAATTGTTGGAAGTAAGAATTTATCATATTATGCCATATTTTCAGTTCGTAGAATACGAGGGTTGTTAGAATAGTTTGCAGACACATTGAATTACAGAACATATATTGTGTATAGTGAAGTAAAACTTATGTCTGAATAAATTTCTACACTTTGTTTATTAGCTTGTAATAATTAGGTCAATTTACTAATTTTCTGTAAATTAACGAATGTTTTTTATAATAAGGTCATTGGATTCACGGAGCAATCACTTGACAAAAAGCGAAGTGACAGCGAGATTTCAACCCGTGAAGCTTTATCCAGTTCTATAAATCTTTCATTTCTTCAGATTGTTCTTCTTTAAAATTGAATATCTATATCAAAACGCTAATTTTTTATTATAATGTCTTTTGTACTGATTCGGACATTACTGAGATCTTTAAAACGGTCTATGGAGTGTGGCGACGCACTTTGAAAAAAAAGAGAATAAATTTTTGTGCATGAATTGGAAAATAGGCTAAGATTTATTCGGAAAATTTGACCGGTTTCGTGGAAATAACAGCAGACTTTGTTCGCGAACATTTCTAACACCCCTCGTACTATCTAAGCAACAAAATGTCACCAGTAACTTTAACCTTTTATTTCATTTAATTTCAATATTCATCACTTATTGTCAATCAGAATTTAATTTAAAACTTATATGAATTCATAGAAAAATGAAAGAGGACTGGGCCAACTCGATCAGAAGTAGAAACGTGAGGGGATCGGATGTCGACTAATTTTGACCTGTGGATAGATTCAAGGACCAGACACCAAGGCATCTGAAATGACTGTTACTATAAAGTTAATTTAGTGTTTTTCCACGAATGTGTAATGACACAAATTTCCATACAAACATAAAATTTATCAATTTGGTATTGTACTTCACCTGTACAGAAACATACCATAGAAAACTATTATGATGAAATAAATAGTATTCACTAGTATGTTTGAAAACATTGATTTTCACTGTAGTTACTCACATTTTACTTTTAATTAAAATGTGTATAATGTACATTGTGTTCATTTCAGAGAGATTGAATCCAAAAATATTAACTTGGTGAAGTTTTTTATGGTAAATCAAAGCATCAGGGTAACAAAATATTCTATACAGATGACTACAATTTACATAAATTACTATTGTATCCTATTCTAACCTAAGGTAAACTTGAGTTTCATCAAAGCACATTTTCGTTCGGATATATTTACATGAATTCTGATGCATAACGTCAAATAATACATAATAATAATTTAAATTAATTAAAGCTTATTTCTTTCTAAACTTCATATCTCTAAACAAAACAAACGTCCTTATGTGCGTAAAAAAATTGATTGGGACAACATACAATCAATTCTAATTATTAGAATCCCTCTTATTCTAAATTAGCATTACGAAAACAGCATTTAGTCAAAAAGAAGAAAATTGATTGTATATTGTTTAACGTCCCTCTTGAGAATTTTTCACTCATATGGAGACGTCACCGTATGCCGGTTTTTTTTAGTTGAAAAAGATGGTTAAAGTTTAGCGTGTTTTCATGTCATAGTAGCTTTGCTAAAGACAGGATGATGAAGTGGAAGACAGACAAGATATTCACATTAAAGCTGAGCACGATTCATAAGAGAAGGATATGCAAATAACAAATATTATTCAACAGGTTCGATCAAAAACATTGTAATCAGGAATATTTGAGAGAAGAAGAAACTTCAGGGGTACGTTTTACAAAGAAAATACGTAGACTTAAGATGAAATTCCGTTTATAATTTTTATTTTTTTATTTTCGAATGACTTGAAAATTGTTTCAATTTATTCAAAAGGAATTTAAAATTTATTCATGAAATTCTTTTAGTAGGATAAACATTTTTACACATTTTTACAATCATCTAAAATTTTTGGTCTTAGTTATTCCTATTTTGGTAAAAGGAACCTATGTTCATTTTAATTCATCTCTACTGATTTTTGTCTATATTGCAAAATATTGTTAGATGGGACAAATTCAGTATATTAATTTAAGAATAGACGAAATTTCTATCGTCAGATGTGACTTATTCCCTAGAAATCATTACGTACGAATAGACTAAAATCCTATCTTTAGATGTGACTTATTCCCTAAATATCATTATAAATGGACTAAAATCATATCGTTAGAAGTGATTAATTCCCTAGAAATCATTATGAATTCCTTGCCTAGGTTAACTGAATTAATCCCTTCTTCTTCCAAAGCTAATTTTGGTTATTCATAATCCTCCAGTTTTTACTTTTATTTTGGGGTGATACGTGAATGGACTGATCTCTGCTTTCAAATCACGCTATCTGAATGCTCTTAATTTTACGTTTGTGTCAATATAATTAAACAATGAAAAAGCAGGGGCGTAGCTTCTATTGTGGCAATGACGCAACTGCCTCACTAGATTTTTCAGCAACATTCCCCTTCCCATAATTAATTGATAATTCAATGCAGAAAATATTTAGCTTATTTCTTAAAACATTATTGTTTTATTTATCATCGTTTAAATAAATCTATAAATTATTGTACTGGTTCTGAGTCAAAATTCATGAAATCGGGCTCTATAAAGTATTTTTTGAAAAATAAATATGGACCACAAAACAAGGGGCAGACAACACCCTTTTTATATGAAAAAAGAAAAATGAAAAGCTGGAATCGGCATCAAGTATTTCACAAACCATGTAAACTAATGAATAATTTTATTATCTTTCCAAATGATGCCTTATTAAATTATATCTAAATATTTCAAAAATAAATAAATAAATGAAATATGTATTTTTTTTTCCCGAAATAAGTAAGAAATTTGAATAAACATTTTTTACTCTATCAAATAAGCCGTCCCATGCGAAACGGGCCCTTATGTATTTTGACGTCATAGTGAGAAAAACGCCGGTAAAGATAACATCATAATATGCAAGTTGCAAGTGAGACATTTCTTATCTTTTTAACATGAACGCTATCAGTATTTTTTTTTTCATTATTGTGTACATTCGATCTAAATTCATTGAATTTTTTTTTTAAAAGGAATATCTGTTTTTAACTCAGAGCTTAGTTTCACATGGACATTTCCAATATTGAGCATAAATTTTACTGAAAGATGATAATTATTACGATCATAAAAAAAGATTTTGTAGGCCATCATTAAATATATTTTTCTAGGTGGTTAGGTAGGTAGGTATTCTTTGCTTCACAGTATTGAACAAAATCATTACTCTCATAAACCTTACAGACTTAGAAGTTTATTGATATTTTTCTTACACAGGATAGATATATAGATTTATTATTTATTGCTTAAAAATTTCAATAAAAAACATCTAAGAGAAATTATTTTATGGAAGTTGAAAAAAAAATCAAAGTGCTGAAAAGAAAATGATTTGGTGGGGCAGATTTTGTCGGGTCGGTCGGAGTACATCAAACAAATATTTTTTTATTGTTAGCCTTATTAGATGTGTATGTATTGATAGAGGTTGTACCTGCATGTAATTCCGCATATCAAGTACACTTCCTTTGAAATGCTTAACCATCATAACCGAAGTGAAATTTTTTACAAGAGAAATTCTTTTTAACACAATTAACGTAAGGGTATGAAAATAACGAACAGTATTCAATCTCAACGTCCATTAAACAAATATACAAAATGAGAGCAGAGCAAACACGGGCCTCCAAAACATCAGAGGTGAGATCAGGAGCCAGATCAGGTGCCATGGAGGAGTGAGCATCCCCTGCTGACCGGTCACACCCGCCGTGTGCTCGTTGTCATAATCAGGAAATAACGGAAAAAATCCGTGGTCAATTCAGTTTATAAATAATGGACTAGCTTTGTCCACATTTATGATTAATATATTTATCATAACAAAAATCGCACTAAAAAAACATTGTAACACTTTTTGTGTTTTTTTGCACGCTTCGGCAGAGAGAGGTAATAGATACGAATTCTGAAACTAAAAATAAACACATAGATGCTGTCCTCTAGGGTGACCTTTTAACCTGATCGAACGCGATTCCCAGAACATGCGATTCATTACAATGTGGTTGTTTACTTGTTTATCGGAAGATGTATTCGGTTAGGAGGATGAGGCAACCAATGAGATTGGAATGACCAGAGTTCAGGTGATTGGATAAATTAGCTACAATAAATAATATTTTAAGATTGTGCAAAAGATTGGAAATTATTTTAAAAGTGCATTAGAAGTTAAAAAAGTACTTAAGGTCGGAATAATAGTAATTAAAATTCAAATCCAAATTTAAAGTAATTATTGCAAATTTCGAAGGAGTTACAAATATGGAGATGGAAATCTACAAACGTAAACCTGGTATGAAATGAACGGCTGGGATAGACAAGATTTTAGTGGGAAGCTGAATCTTGACTGTCTTGGTTGTATTTCATACAGGTGAGATAATTTTCTAGACTTGCGCGGTTTTTGTCAAATAAATAAAATTTTCTCATGGCTTAATTTATTTACAGATAACATTTTTTTTTATATTAGAACTAATAATGTTTAGTATAATGTTTAGTATATAGTACTTTTTAGACCCATTAAAACCAAAATAAGCAAATCAAATCGCTCAGTTGGGTCATCAGAATGATGCGATATTGAACGCTGACAGGACAAACGTTTATTTGAATACCGATATTGAAAAAAAAAATCAATTATTTCCCTTTATTTGGTTGAAGATTTTTTTAAGTTATTTCAAAATGTTTTAGCTATATAATAAAGGAGTTATTGAAGTTATACATTGGTGGATTTTGGCACTCGTTGGCTTTTCGACTCGCAGGCTCGTGAATTTGAACAGCCAACCCGTGCCAATATTCACCAATATAAGTTGAACAATCCTATAGTATTTTCAGTTCCAACACAAGGATATTTCTGCCTGTGTCACTTATACTATATTCATACTCAAAGAGTTTTTTTTTCATTTTTAGCCGTGTTGTTATTTATGAATTCGTGCACATTTTTCTTCAGATAAGCTACATCAGGTACTAGCTTTGATTGACGTCAAATTTATTCAGCTTCATTTACAATAACTGACGTTTTGAGAATTCTTTTTCGAACCTTAGGCACATTATTTGCAAACATATTATATCTATCATACTTTTAGTTAAAATTTTATTTCATAAGGCGTATTCTACAATCCCTTTTTTTACTCTCAGCAACACACTAAGCCATAAATATCATTTCGGAGTACATGCAAATTATGTGTGTAAAGTTAACCCTAGAATTTTCCTTAGCGTAAATTATGCATTTGAAAGAAGTCGAATGAAGTTGTCGTCAATATAAGCTAACTTACAGTGTAAACAGATGTATCTTACTTTTCGTCAATATAAGTTTACTTATAGTGTATACAGAGGTAGCTTACATGAAAGCAACAAACGAAAGAGAAAATTGCATGCAGGTGTAGAAATAACACAACTTTAATAGAAACAGGACACTTGAGTATCATTCAAAATATAGAATGTCGGTATTTTTTTGAAAAGCTTTCTACTTATAATAATAGATAAGTAAGGACGCGTAAATTGCTCTACATTTGTTGTGTTAAAACTTTATATATTGTCTTATATTATATCGAATTATCAACATATAAAGTATCATACCTTCTTCTTTATACAAATATTTTGAATTTTATTGAGATTTATTTACATAATGTCTATTATCCCAAGTTTAACCCTTAAACCCTTTGACATAACTCATGTGATATTGATTTTGTATCCCATAGTTGTGAGCCATAATTGGTTTGCCAAAGGAATAAAATAAAGTGGAGTCCTATATATACAAACCTGTGTCAAATATCGATTGTGAAGTATTTTAAACATGGGATGGAAAGAATTTTCCAGGATTTTTTTTTGTTGGATATGATCAGGGATGAAAATCACACAACCAACTACAAATCACGTGATATCCTACATACATATTTATGTAGATCAAATAGAAAAAAATGCGAAGGATTATGTTTAGCAGTTGAACTATCTCCTGAAGAAATTGATAGTTTTCGGTAGACCCATATTAACAAGAGTTATTTCCCGTTGGCATCCATCTTGTGGGTAACAGGTAATTTTCCCTTTTTGTCCGACCAAATATACTAAGGTGTAGCAGAAATATTTTGGGGAAAATTGTTATGGAATAAACATAATGAAATAAAGGAGGTTCTTACAAAGGTATAATTGTCAGTAAAACAATGCTTCCCAGCCTACAATAGCCAGTATAAAAAGTAAAAAGTTGGTTGAATTATGAAGGGATATGAGCATGTAGACCCACAATATGGCTGCCGAATGGAAATAATTCTTGTTAATTTGGGTCTACTGAAAACTATCTATAAAAGTTTTAATAATTTTCTCCACCGAATGCTCCCACTACAGCTACACATTATCTGTGTTGTAATAAATTGAAAATCGCACATGTTTCGTTCTTTTTTAGGAGCAATTCGGAATGAAGATGTCTGGACAGGAAATCAGAATAAATATCGATTTTTGAATACATCTCACAATGGCAGCTTTACTTTCCGCGAATTTCAACATTGAATTGAATCTTAATTTTATAACATTTATACCTATTAATTGTATATAATGCATCTCCCCTGATACAGATCTTTTGGACTAGGTGCATGATACAGCCACTAGGAAGTATGACTGTCTCGCCCTTGGGGATGAGATATCTATGTCTCCATCTCTTGTCAAGGGACTCTCTTGCCCTCGGGGCTGAGATATCTATGTCTCTATCTGTTGTCAAGGGACTCTCTGGTCCTCGGGGCTGAGATATCTATGTCTCTATCTGTTGTCAAGGGACTCTCTGGCCCTCGGGCTTGAGATATCTACGTCTTGATCTGTTGTCAAAGGACTCTCTGGCCCTCGGGGCTGAGATATCTAGGTCCCAGCCCGTTGTCAAGAGGCAGTCTCGCTCTCAAATTAAAAAAAAGTTTTTTTTTTAATTTATGTGAATTTAAAGTAAAATTTATATTGCAGTATTAACAGTAAATTATATTCCAGTATTTAATCATTATCTATCATAAATTTTAACAAGGATCTTTAAGAAATATTTAATTTTTGCTAGAATTTTGGGAAAATTGTTTTTTAAAAGAGCACTAAATGATATTACATGTGATGAAAGAGTAACACTTGTTTATTTCTAGGACAGAAGCAAATCATGTTTTAGGAAAAAAATGGACGTTTAGTTGCTTTGATAGCTTGAAATGGGGTAATATATGTTCAAAGGGGTAAAGATTGAGTCCCTATGAATCTGAGACTTACAACTCGTAATAATTCGTTGGAGAAGTTGGAACCTTAGTTCGATCCAAAGCGAAAGTAGAATGTTTTTGAGTTTGGGACTTTTTAAACCTTTTTTAATGTGCTTTGAAATGAAATATATTTATTCAACGTCAAGCAAAATCTTTGGAAACATCAAAATAAAGAAAGATAACTTAATTTTTTTACTATGAAATTTTATAACTTTTTTGATAAATAAATATCTAAATATTTGTTCCTTTCTTCGCTTTTAGATAAATGATATAACAAGTATCACACCACTGTTTTGTTTATTATAATTTACAAATCCCCTTACTTGGGCTGACAATTAAAACTGGAGTTCATTTACTTAAAACTAAGGGGTCTGGGAACTTTGCTAATGTATAAACTATATCTATTAAAGAGGTCTACTAGGGATTACATATTTTTGATGCAGTGACCAGGACTTATGCATAGAAACTGTGACATCGCTGAGTTAAGATTTTCACAGTGTATTGAGAGTGCATCGACCCTAGAGTTGTAAGGTTACATGTTTGTGGAAATAGAAGACAAAGTACTGTCGTAATGTTATGACAGGAGTCATTCAGCCCCCTGATCCTGTTAGTATCAAAAGACCAAAAAGTACGTAATAAGAACTAGAAAAAGTTTCATGGTAGAAATGGAGCATAGCAAAAACGGTGATTTAAGTTTTAACAATAACTTAAATGTAAAGAAATACATGGTATTTTGAAAAGAAAAATGTAGAAACAAATGTTTTCATGTGGATCAAATTGCATTCATTAATTTGTCATCTTTAATAGTTATATAGACATTTTATTCAATATATAGTCATATAAAATTTCTTGTGAATGATACAAAGGGAGATAACGAACAGTTTTCAAGATTTAAAGTCCATAAATAATACAAAACAAAAGTAGAGCAAATACTATTTAGCATCAACTACCGACCGGTCACAACAACTGTGTATTCATTCTCGGGATTTGTCATCAATTAAGTGTATAAATAATAGACTAACTAGTATTTTGTGGTATTTTATATCATTAATTATAAACTTATGAGTTTAGAACGGATAATTTATTTGAACATTTTTTTACTAGTACCATATTAATATTATAATAATTGAAAAATTTTTTGCATAAATGTCTACAGCTGATGTAAAAAAAAAACCGGCAGTTTAAAAACAAAATATAGCATAGTATTGCGGATTTAAGTTTCGGATGTCCTCTGTTACATATAGCCATAAATAACAGTATAATTAAGTGAGACGTAAATACTTAATATGTGGTCGTAAACAGTGCTTTGTTTCCTTTATCTTCAGGAAAAAGTAAATAGTTTCTATTGCTTAAGTATTTCTGACTCTGTTATTGTTTATACTTTTATCTTAAATAAACAAGTTAATGACATAATGATATAAGTATCTTTCGTCGCAATAGACATGTTTCCCGTTATACTTCAAACAATAGAAACTCCCAAGTATTCTGATGTATACCCACTAAATTTCTGCGCATTATCTAGACATATCTTAATCACCATATTCGTGATTCCTGTTATACTGCACACATCAAGTACTGTCAAGTACTGTCAAGGGTAACCCTGTCAGGTATTCTGATGTTTACACACAAAATTTTTGCGCATTATGTAGACATCTCTTTTTATCACAGTATTCGTGATTCCTGTTATACTGCACATATCAAGTACTGTCAATGGTAGCACTGTCAAGTATTCTGATGTTTACACACTAATTTTTTGCGCATTATCTAGACATTTCTTTATCACAATATTCGTGATTGCTGTTATACTGCACACATCAAGTACTGTCAAGGGTAACTCTGTCAAGTATTCTGATGTTTACACACTTCATTTTTGTTTACACACCTTATGACATCATTTGAATGAGGGAATCCATCTAACTGCTGCACAAAATTCTTTTTCACTGGTAATCTCACAACAAAATTGAAAGGACGACGATGTTTTTAGTTCTTGTACTGACTTTCATGTCTGTACCACAAGTCAAGACGGCTTCCTTGTTAACCAGTACTAACGATCAGAACGCCACTGCTCTGATAAACGAAGGAAATGACGCAAAGGATATCGATATCCTCCGTCAGCTCGTCAATCAAGAGACACTAATACGGGTATCCGTTGTCAATGACGTCAGGACAGCTCTGGATGACGTCAATTCTGTGAAGAAAAACATGGAAATATTACAAAGAAAGGTTGATTCTCTGACTGAGGAGCAGAAAAGAGTAAACAGTAATTGCCAGGAAAAGATTCAGGACCTTGAAAAGAGGTTTTCTAAAAAAATCGCCGAAATTTACGAAGGTGCATTCTCTCTCTGTCTCTCTTCTTATTGTTCCACCTTTCACGGTAGCCTAGTGGTAGAGCGTTCGCTTCGTGATCGGGAGGCCCGGGTTCGATTCTCGATCGCGGCGCCGCGTCATACCTAAGACGTAAACAAAGGTAGTGACTGTTCCTTCGCCAAGCGCTCGGCACTAGAAGTGAAAGTCACGGGTCTTTCGGATATGACCTTAAAAACGTAGGTCCCGTGTCACGGTAGGCGTTGGCACGATAAAGAACCCTCACTGCTCAATGGCCCTGAGTGCCGAGTATAGGTCTAAATTTGAAGCCCTTCACCGGCATTGGTGACGTCTCCATATGAGTGAAAAATTCTCAAGAGGGACGTGAAACAATATACAATCAATCAATCTTATTGTTCCACGTTTTCTTCTTTTCATAATCATAATGTTTATGACGTTTTTTGTCATACAGATGTCAAACTCAAACAGGATTGTAAGGACCACTATACAGAGGGAAAAACACAGTCCGGTGTCTATGAAATTCATCCGTTTGAAAACCAGACCCAAGTCAGCGTGTATTGTGACATGGAAACCGAGGGCAGTGGGTGGACAGTAAGAGCTCTTTCGATATCTTTCTTTTTATTACCTTTGTCTATTTTAATTTTATTTGAAATTACATTAAATTTTGTACATATAACATGCGGGCTAATCAGTAGATAAAATACATATATTTTAAGAAACCCACAATACCGTAAATGAAGCATTTATTTCTTTTTTTAACCCAAAGGCAATTCAGAGACGTGTGGGCGGATCTGTGAGATTCAACAAATCGTGGGCGGAGTACAAGACTGGGTTCGGGAATCCTAACGACTCCTACTGGATTGGTAAGTACTTGTGTTAATCTCTCATTCTACAATAGCATGATGAATTCAGGGTATGTACCATGAAAATATAATTTTTCAAATACAATTTGATAACACGATCACTATGAGTGTAGTAAAAATAACACAAATCTGATGTTATTTTTTCTTAAATCGTAGAGTTAAAAATAACATTGGTTTAAGGTATGGGGAAACTACAAATTTTAATTAATGTCTGCCATTCTTGAAATCCTAATTTATTTTCATTTTAAACGTATGTTATACTCCAAAAATTTAAATCATTTCTAACAATACATATTACGTACATGTATTGTAGGAAACGACGTTATTCAGCAGTTGACAAAGGGAAGAAACTCATCTCTCTACGTCTCCATCACATTAAGAAATGGCACAACTCTGTATGAACTCTATCAACAGTTTGCTATTAGTGATGAATCAGGCAAATACAAACTTTTCCTTGGCGGGCCAGCTACCGGGACATTAGGTTAGTAATTGATAAATGATATGAGAGAGAGAGAGAGAGAGAGAGAGAGAGAGAGAGAGAGAGAGAGAGAGAGAGAGAGAGAGAGAGAGAGAGAGAGAGAGAGAGAGAGAGAGAGAGAGTGAGTGAGAAAGAGAGAGAGAGAGTATTAGCGTTTAAAAGAAAAGTTGGGGTTTTTGTATTTAAAGTTCATGCAACATTTTACATAGTAAATAAAAATAATGATTTGTTAAAGGACTTTATTCGGTAATAACCAATATGTACCCCCCAAATCAAAATTTGATGGAGATATATTAAGTTCTTAGACATGGGAGTATATGCTGACTTCAAAGCACTGGATATTTTTATAAGTAATGACGCCATATGTACGTAATGTCGTCACAAACATTACGTAAAATTCAGTTTTTTATGAATTTTACAGAAAAATGTACATATTTCGTCGATATTTTGAGTAAAAATCACCGAGTGCATGTGTGTTCAGGATCAATATTTTGATATAATGTGTAGAATGATAATATCAATGAAATATTTCAATATTCACTGGGTGAAAAAAGTGGTTTCCCATCATGGGAAACTTTATGGAAACCACATGGAAACCTCAAGTTTACATCATGTTTCCCAGTGGTTTCCGTAGCGGATGCTAGGTTATTCCACCAAGTTTCCGTGACACGGAAACCCCCTACGCTCCGATTCCATAAGGTATCCCGTACCACGGAAACCTCTGTAAACCTGAAGTTTCCCGAACATCCATGTAGTTTCCCGTGATGGGAAACCTGAAGATTCCACTGGTTTCCAGAATCAGGAAACTTGATGGAATCGGAGCGTAGGGGGTTTCCGTGGAATGGAAACTTGGTGGAATCTTTAGGTTTCCTTTTACGGGAAACTACATGGAAGCTCGGGAAACCTCACGATTCCTAAAGTTTCCTTGACTCAGGAAACCATATGGAATCAGAGCGTAGTGGTTTCCGTGGAATGGAAACTTGATGGAATCTTTAGGTTTCCTTATACGGGAAACTACATGGAAGCTCGGGAAACCTCATGATTCCTAAAGTTTCCTCGACTCAGGAAACCATATGGAATGAGCGTAGTGGTTTCCGTGGAATGGAAACTTGATGGAATCTTAAGGTTTTCTTTTATGGGAAACTACATGGAAGCTCGTGAAACCTTATGATTCCTGAAGTTTCCTTGACTCAGGAAACTATGTGGAACTTGTGTAGCACTTTCTGTGTGGCGGAAACTTGGTGGAATTATCTGGAGTCCCATTCCTGGTGGAAATTACTGGGAAACTTCAAGATCCCCTAACTTTTCTAAAGGAAGCAATGTGAAATAATGCGTATTCTTTTAAAAATCTATCAAAAAAATTTATTACATGTAAAAGAAAAAAGCATTTCCATTTTATATGTTTAATAATTCATTTGATGTACAAAAACTGTAATTGAATTTTTCAATGATATCAAAATATTAAATAAATTCATATATCTTAGATAAACAATGGAACAGTCTTTCACATTTAAGTCCATTCATAAGGGTCATTAAGTACTTCTTTCAACATCAGTTTCCTGGTTTTCTTCACATCACCTATGATCTGCAATATTCATACAAAATTATTATATGATGTCAGAATTATAATGCTTGAAAATAACTTAGAAATCTGAAAGAATTCAGTCAATGTCCTTTAATATACCAATATCAATAATTACTTTCCATGATCATGATACATATGATTTCAGCATTTAATGTATCTCTTTAATATTTAATGCTTTATGATAAGTGAAAAAAAAATAATATAAATAATGTTTTCAGCCTTATTATGTCATTGAGAATATATTACTACATGTATCTCATACTAAGAACCCTGCTTTAAGGGTCCTCCACACACCCACAGCTTATGTTCTCATATTATTGAGCATTACTTTTAACAATCATATCAACCTTTAAAAACTGTCCAGGGATTAAAGTGTAATTTATACTGATTTTTTAAAATAATTATTTCACAAGTTTCAACAAATTTTTCCAAAGGCGTTTTCATACCTAGCACAGAAAGTTTTGTCTTACCCTTTCGTATATTTTTCAGCTCACAGAATAACCATAAAAACTTAATTTTATCGATCAACACATTTTTTACAGAAATTTATTTTATTTATAAAAAGTATATAAATCTCATTTTCTCTGAAATACATCAAGAGAAAAATCAACAAGGACTCCTTTTGTAGAGAGGAAACATTAATGAATTAGATTACATCAAAAAATTGAACTAAAATTAAATACACTGATGTAAAAAAACATTTTCAAAATCTCTGGTATAAAAGTTCCTTTTTGGAGTTATCTTTCCTGTTGCTCGGGACTCAAAAACTTTGGCAAGTCTCCGCTTACATCACCATACTATATTTAGTAATATAATGGCCACTTAACTGGACAGAAATAGAAGAGGAAAACTAGAAACGCACTCTATTTTATCAATATTTATAAAAACACAATGAGATAATGTATTATTGAAACGTACAAATTAGTGTGCCGAAATTTCAACATGTTCAACTATCAAAATCAGACTGGGTTGATTAGCCTGAAAGTGTAAATAACCTATACGTTTCTCATCATACCCACCGGTACCTGTTGTCTAGGAATTATTATCTTTATTAACATAATCCAAGACGTCTGTTGTTCTTTTATTAAAAAAAATTACCGCAATCCTTTTCATCGGTCACTTCGTGATCATGCCATGTGTTCATTGTTTACAAACGGTGGTAGGACAATTCGTTCATGTATTTTCTCAATAAAACCGGAAGTAAAAATGTTTTTTCTCTATATATGTCACGGGTCACATGGTGTGGAGGACCCTTAAGTTTGATTAGTTTGAGAGAAAACATACCCTTTATAATAACAAAAATATTAGGGAGAGATTTTTTTTATATTTTGATATTCGACCTAGAAATTGGTTTAAGATCATTGCAGACTCTCCACCCCATTGCAAAAAAGCTAGATTACACCAGGGGAGAAATATACTCTGGACTACGATTTTAAATAAAGATATACAGTAGATTTTGATACTGACCTTTGGCCTAGAAAATTAGTCCAAGGTCACTCTTCATCCTCTATCCACAGGCTCTCTGTAGTTTAAGTTTGAGAAATATGCACAGAACAAGTGATATCAGATGGAGTGATGGGTAGACACACTGTCTTAGGGCATCCACAGAACAGGACCTAAAAATAATGCAATATATATGTATTACAGTATATATACACATGTACTTGTATGTTTATGATTTATCATATGCTGCATTGGACACATATGATTTTCTCATGGTTTAAGTATACATGTATCTTATGAGTAATTTTATACCGGTATTGCATGTACGCTCAGTTTATTTGAGAAATAAAGAACAAGTTTATAAACTTCAATGGGAGAGATACCACAAATGTATATATAAACAAGTAATTTAATTTTTTTTTTACATATATTGACCAACATTATTTACATCCATTCATCATGTTCATGAATTGGCTGATCAAAATTCAGTCAGTTTTAGATCTATATGATATACCATAAAGGACTTTGATAATTCACATTTACAAAAGTTATTCCCCTTCGCAGGGTCGATCTGGGGTCAATCGGCTTAAGACACTGTTTTCCCTCTTTGTATCAACTTTGAGGGACAATATCTTAGAAATAAAATCTGTATGAACATATTCATTATGATTTTCATGTTGCCCCCATACTCTGGCAATACAGATACAGATTGTAATTGTCCAATATTTTTGAAGATTGAAAATATTAACAAGTAACTTACAAAGGACAAAGTGGGGAAAACTCTTAGGAATGTGAAATTCGTCTATTGGTGATGACAATTCCTGTTCTAATGTCACTGACAAATTAAGAAACATTAAAAATTTAAGCCCTATTGTCATACATGCATGCTGTTTTTTCATCCAGATAACCTTTTAGTATCATAAAATTTACCAAAATTTAATACTTCAAATAATTTCATTGAATATCTATAAAATAAAGGAAACTCTAAAAACTTAGTGACTTGCAGAAATTATTCCTTGAAGAGAAAAAAAATCTATCATATTTCATATAAATATGTGCATAATGAGCCTTTTTTATTCATTTAGAACATATGATATCTGCCTCATTTCCCCAAGAAATTTTCAAAGACAATGGACTACAGACAGTATCTGTAAGCAGAAATCATTTGCTGTTTACTTACATTGGAAAAAATTATGAAAATAATTTATTTCCTATTTTTTTAATTTTAAATAATGCTAGAAATAATTTAATCTATTAAAAATAATCTAACTGACTGTAAAATAACATTTTTCATAATCTTAATCTATGGGCAGATCACTCTAACTTCATAAAAACTACCTGATATTAAAGTAGAACTCTTTAGTGTGCAGTTTTTAGAGCTTCCTTTAAGTAATCAAAATTCTGACCAGCAAGAAATCAGTTACTAAGCATTTCTTTTTTTCATTCAAATTTTTGGAGAGATCTCAGAGTTTTTTCCTGTTCAATTCAGATCCAAGACGACAAAGTTTTATTGAAGTGTATGTATTAGAGAACTGATTGTATGTCAATCATAGCAATACACACATAACATGGAGGGGGCAAATTGTTTCAGCCCTAGCTTTTACATAAAACTTCTTGCAGCTCACAGCTGATATACCACAGTTCAATATTTAAATAAAATTTAGAATTTTTTTTTTCAGGCAATTGTCATATACATACTAATCATGAATGAATTACCACTTACCAAATGACCACATCCTGAATCATCATACATTTTCTATGATTTTATCTCACTGGTCTTCTTTTAAAGTCACACAATTTTCTTCTCTCTGAAATGATAAATTATGTCCAGGTACTATTGCATTCTAATTTAAACTAATAAATTATGTAATAGCATTAGCAACAACCAGGATGGAAGAAAAAAATAACCAGAAGTCTCTGTCGAGACTGTAGCTCTACTGGTTTGTACTTATCAAAAACTGATGCACAGAATTATGTATCTTAGTAGTCTACTTGTGTGCCAAGTTATATTGAAATCAGACTAAAATTTAAGGAGGAGTAGTGTTTGCAGACAGACGGACGGATGCCGGACGCATTACTATTGCATAAGCTCTTCTGGTCTCTGACCAGTAGAGCTAAAAACAAGATGCGCTTGTGAAACACAGCAACAAATTCGAAAATGCAGTTTTTTTTAGCATACAGGTCTCAGTCAAGATCACATAATCATTGTCCTTGTTGCCATTTGAAAGCACTTCATTAGTGGAGTATGCATACTAAATATGAAGCCACTATCTCGTATAGTTCTAAAGTTATGGTGAAGGTTTAAGTTGACAACAGACACTCAGACAGACACACAGATATACAGTTATGGCAAAAGTTTGAACATTATATCTCGGTATACACACAGCCACTTCGAGGTATCAAGGGTAAAATTCACAGCACAATGGGATTGCATTTTGACTTCGAGGGATCAAGGGTTTCGAAAGATCAGGAGTTCGAGAAATCAAGAGCAAATCTGCTTAGTTATATAGTGGAAAAAATCGGGACTGGAGACTCACTTCAAGCGATCAAGAACTTCCGAGAAATCAAAGTTCAAGCCATCAAGAGTTACCTGTATATACAGATATCAGAAGCATGTTATTATTTGCAATTTTGACCTAATGACAGCTAAATCTGTTCAGTAAGACAATACCGTGTACATGTACGAGGGGTTATCAAAAAGTTCGTGGACTAGCGTCATAAAATTAAAACCGCTCTAGGTACATCAATGAATTTTAATATATCTAGTTAGCATCATCTTTTCTATCTTAAGAAAAAACCATAAATCATGAATTTTATTCATTAAAAAATTAGCAATGATTTTGTAAGCAATGGTATGTCCAGGCGGCGCAACCTCGAACACGACGCTTTTGCGACCTATGTGTAATTGAGAAAAACTGTTTTGATATGCCCATTTGACATCCAAAATTCCCGTTAATTGAGGTATGTGTCGGGACACAATTGTTTCATAAAACATGAAATGTTCACTTTATTCTGGAGGTTCTATAAAATTTTATCGTAAATTTTCACGGAATGTCCAAACAAATGATGCCTTGAAAATGGCGTCAAAAGGGGGGAGTGGTTTTCGTTTCCAACATTCTGTCAAGTTTTGCCCCTGAAAAAACTGATATAGACCTAAAGTATGATAAAACTGGCTACAGAGAAATAATATGCATCCAGAGTACTTGTTATTTAATATCAAAATAGATTCAGAGAGAAAAGGGATACACAATTAATGTCAATTTGCAGTCATGGTGTGAAAAATCAATCACGTCAAAAAATGACGTTGATCATGTGTTGTGAGATATTGAACTCCCAAAAGCAAAATATGCCGGCACAATCAAGCGCCGATCTCTCCCAATGTATTAATCCATTTGGAATATTATATTCATTGAAGGCCACTGTTCATGACATTGTAAAGTCATATAAACAAGGCGGTTGAAGTCCTTACTCAGTTCCAGAGAATCTCATCAAAAAGGTATGTGAGGTACAAGGAGCGGACATTGTAAAAACAATGACGATATTTGACGTCATGAAAATAAACGACAACAGCGCCGGGTGATCGTATAATGTCGTTTTTATCTTATAATAATTTGGCAAGTAATGGACCTATCAGGCTAAAATTTTCAACATTTCTTTATTTTTTGTTGTTTTATGTTCCATATAAATTTTGAAAGCACAGACTACATAGTACTAATTTTATAGCTTCAGTCCACGAACTTTTTGATAACCCCTCGTATGTAAGTAGTTTTATTGTGCATGATTATTTACTTATTTTCTTGATCTTCTCAGCTTGAAGTGTTCTGTATTTTATTACCAAGTTTGTAATAAACATAATGAAACATACCCTTTTCCACATCACATCCTGTATCAGACCTTCGACCAATATCAGCCCTAGGGCCTCTGTCCCTCTGGCTGATATTGGTGTCTCGGGCTAGGATGTGATATGGAAAAGAGTATGTATTATTCGCTATACATTGACCTACTCAAGTCCATATTAATGTGAAAAAACTGATAATTCAAGCTGATGATTCATTTGCATTTCTTGACATACTATCAATATTAATTCTCTATTAGGCTTTTCTTTTTTTACATCTTCATCTCAACAGGTTAGACATTACCAAAAAAAAAAATCTTTTGAGCAGTAAAATATTTCAATAAACAATAAAACAAACCTAATCTCTTCAGAAAAGTGGACAGGCTTTCAGCAACATTCACTTTTTTATGTATATTTTTCCTCCATATCATCGTCATGCATATATAATTAAGGGTTATGCTACAGTATTGACTACAAAGTCTACAACCTATTCCAACTGTTCTGATGAGGATATCCTTCATGAATAATCGGATAAGCTGAGATTGAAGACACTTTTTGTAAAAATATCGATGCTTTTATCAAAGTTCTGAACCAAAAATATTTAACTTATACCTTGCCATAAGTCGTAAGTTCCAAAACACAAGAGTTGGCTATCCAAAAAGTCAGAAAACACATGTATTCAAACCGGATGTTCTACAGTCTGAATTTAACTACGAAACCATGCTCGGTGTAACTATTATCATCCGGATAATTTGAGCGGGGTTAAAAATATTTTTTTTTAATTCCGAAAAGTATTCATTTATAGTATAGAGAGAGAACATACATATGGAGCATACGTTTTAATAAACATGATAAAAGGCGAAACGTTGCCATTTTACAACATACAGCATGCACATGCACGGTGCCTTTGGGGCCTCCATAATCTAAGTTATGCTATATCACTCTCTCTCTCTCTCTCTCTCTCTCTCTCTCTCTCTCTCTCTCTCTCTCTCTCTCTCTCTCTCTCTCTCTCTCTTTCTCGCTGCAATATATACACTTAACGATTTAAAACTTAGGTATCCAACTTTTCAAAATGGCGTCAGAACAAAAGTTGCCTCCGATAGTGAAGATTTGTTGTTGCCAAATATTACAACTATTTACCGTAAAAAGTTAACAAAAATATACGTACACTAATCCTTCATCGTTGGCCATTGCATTTATCACAGTTTTAAAGACACTGGGTGGTGAAACCATCTTAACTTTTCACATTTACCAGCTGCTTTGTTACAACGCGAAATGTAATAACAACGCGAAATGTAATAAACCTGGATTATTACATTTTGCGTTATTTAAGAAATAAGGTATCATTTTTTGAGTTTTATTGAGATGTAAAACGGGTTGGTCACGTGATCAAATCCCATAAAGCCCGAAGGGCTTTATGGAAGATTTGATCATGTGCCAACCCGTTTTACATCTCAATAAAACTAAAAAAATGATACCTTATTACTTATATTTACATTTGTGACTTATTCATACTTTATATTTGCCTGATTGTTACTTTTAACGTGTGAAATGCGTTAATTTTTCAAACCCAACGGCATGTATGTAATCCACTAAACGCGCGTCGACCCTTTATGACGTCACAGAGAAATTACGTCGAACGTTTATCCAAACGCACATCTATGACCTCTTGACCCCATACCTGTATTTACACAGTTATAAAATCGCTTGCCTTCAGTAGTGTTATATAAAGGAAAACATTTGCAAATGTAAATATTACATTTTGCGTCGAGATCAACGCAAAATGTAATAATGTGAAATATAATAACACGATTTTTAGATTATTACATTTAGCGTTATTACATTTTGCGTCGAGATCAACGCAAAATGTAATAATGTGCTTTTTCGTTGTTACATTTTGCGTTATTTTATTTTTGCACTGAAGACAACGCAAAATGTTATAAAACAATATGTAATAAAACAAAATACAATTTTTTTATTGCGTTTAACAAAAAAGATCATAAAATTGATTCAAATATATATATAACCAACATGGGAAAAACGCTGTACAAAATATTTAGAACTAAAACAATGAGAACAACGCTAGGGCTGTTACGGACATAAATACATCAAAATGTATTGTTTTTCTGACTCTGACTTTAGTAATATTGAATACACTGTGCTAAATTATACAGCTTTAATTTAACTTAATTGGCATATTTTTGATACTCTTATTAAATTTCTAACCAATAACACAATTTATTTAATTACCAAAGAATTGACCATAAGTTCATTATTAGCTCTTGATATGCATGTTTGGCATGTGTACATTGGTTAACAAAGAAGTGTATGTGTGTGTCAAGCGAGGAAGGGCAGGGATAGGGTGGAGTGTTTACTTAGCATATTTATCATTGTATTACTATGGACATGCAGAAACATTGGATAGAGAGAGAGAGAGGGGTGGGGGGTTGCTTGTCTGCAATGCAGGTGATTTGCATAGATCAGTATGGTATCACAATTGTCAATAAACCCTTCAGATATATATTTACACCTGCCAGTACAAATAAATAGGTTTTCTCTTAGATTCATTGCATTTTCTATTTAAAAAAAGCAAAAGTACACTGCTACTCACGCGCGTTTCTAATTTGCAAAACTTATAATTTGAATATATTAATTAAACTGATTTTAAACACATGTAGCTTATTATTTCAATATATTATGAAATTCATTAATTGTAGGAAATTGCATGTATCTGTTTTTTCCTTTTGTTTAATTTCCTCTTCACCGGCTACTACTCTATTAATAATTGTACTCAATCTGGCTGACCAAAGAGTGTGTTATTACATTTTGCGTTCTTGCTGTTTGCTTAATCACGACGCAAAATGTAACAACGCAAAATGTAATAATCCAAAAATCATGTTATTACATTGTGCGTTATTACATATTGCGTTGATCTCGACGCAAATTGTAATAAGCGAAATGAAATAATCCTCAAAAATGTCTTGTTACATTTTGCGTTATTACATTCTGCGTTGATTTCGACGCAAAATGTAATAACGCAAAATGTAATAATCCATGTTTATTACATTTGGCGTTGTTATTACATTTCGCGTTGTTACACTGCTTACACCTTCTTCTTCATCCTTCTCGATCCTCCAAAAATGGCGCCTCGGGAAATTGACCAATGAAATAAAGCGCATACATACAGAGCGACGCAGGATGGGAAATATAAACTGTTTACATTCACTATGATTAAATGTGATTATGAAATCTTATATTATAATTTAATTAAGTTTTCCCCTTTCATGGAATAAAAAGAGGGGCTCCTAAATATTTTTGCCGATATGATGTGTAGGCCTAGTATCTTCAGAAAAATTGTAAAATATATATCCTTAGAATTTAATCATATTGATTTGGAAAAAAAAGCGGTTAAATACATGAGGCAAGAGCAGAAAAAAAATGTTTCTTGCTTGACACCTCAACTTATTTGGGATATAGGTTTCGGGGCTTGGTTGTTGGTAGTGGCCGTCCTTGCTGAAAGTACCCCCCCCCCCCCCCCCCCCCCCCCCCCCCCCCCCCCCCCCCCCCCCCCCCCCCCCCCCCCCCTTCTTTTAACTGTTACATGTATGATTATGAATTTATGTCACACCGAAAGCTGTTACATTTTTAAAAGCACATTTTTTTTTAATTGTGAACTTTCCACAGGAATCCTAAAAGGCATGAAAATGAGCTACAATTATAATATGATTATCAAGAACATTTTTTTTTATTTCAATAGTGATGATTGAAAAGTTCGGTGATTAATAATTCATTGCTAATAAATTGTTGTGTTTTTTTTTTTTTTGGGGGGGGATTAAATTACTAACTGAACTCCCTCCTTTTCGGGGTTTAATTAGATTTTGAGCCTGCTATCAATAGTAGTAGTATTTATTGCAGCCCGGAGGACCGGGCTGCTCTATACATATAAGTTTAACTGTTGGTGTATGGGGATTGAGGTGGGAGAAATTATTCAGAATTAAACGTTTTCTAAACATTAAAAAGATTGTTAATTAGAATGTTCTTTCCCTTTATAAATTAAGAAATACATGTAATATATTAACTTCCATAAAGTGAATCTGTAAAAATATATATGTTTTTCATATTTAATATACAAAGTTGCTAATCATTTACAATAAAAAAACGACAGGTCCCCTTTTTTAGAACATCGAATTTTACTTACCGCATAAAAACGTACTCTACACAGTTCGTGTTTTATATTTATAGTGAAATACATTTTTGAATATAGGAAATGCATGTGTCTGGTTTCAATTTATATTTTATGCAGCATATATTTACTTGAGGAATTAATAAAGTTTGAAAGGATATTGTTTTTGTTCGATTTTTATCCGTCTATAAGTTTTCAAAATATTCTCGACTATCGTCTCCATCATCTAGACGCATGCCTTTTTCACACATTTCGAAGAGGTTTGATGATCAAGACGACTCATTTCCATCATTTTTACTTTATTTATTTCCCGGGCGACAATTGATGGTTACATCAATGTTTTCTTGTTTATTATAGTGACATGTGTTACCCGGCCCTTCGGAAATGACCTTGAGGCCATATTTGAGTTTTGTAGCTTTTTCTTCCCCGTTTCCTTCGAAAATGAATCGTCAAAAACACTATTATCAAGCTGCTCACTTGATTCAAATAGAATTGCATTAGGCCTGAAGATCGAGTCTATTAGTCATGCATTTTTTTTTTAAAAGAGTAGCATGTCGGCGAATAAAAATAAAGTAGTGTACAACATAGATAAAGAAATGTTTGTTGAAGTATTGACAAACTTCATACCTTTATAGAATGAAATCAACAAAAACTGCACAAAAATACAATCGTGACAATTATACAATGAATTAATTATATACAATTAATTCTTTTAATAGATTGCCTTAGCATGCACTACTTTAAAAGCCATTGTTCTTAAGGAAAACAAAATCATGCAAAATATTATAGACTTTTCTTTATCTAGAGCAATGGCCTTTGGAGAAAAAAAAATGGCTGAAAATTTTAAAGTTTGTTAAATATAATGTATGTACATTTAGGACCCTACATTGTATTTTCATGCGAAAAGTGCAGGCGTTTACTACACGGGGATCTGCGTACATATTTAAACAAAAAAGGAAAGAAAAAAACGTTTTATGTGATGAATTATATTATAAACATTTATCTAATAAATGTCTTTGTAGTACGTTAGATTACAAATCTCACACAAAAACCCATCAACAATATTAAATACAGTTTTGATTTCACATTGATCTATTAACGTCATTCTGATTTAATATAATTATACACGACGAGAATTAAGATCTATTCAATACCTATAGAAAATTATTTAATTTCTAAAGAGGATAGTTTAATTTTAAATCAGTAATGAAAATTGAAATAAAAATTCTAAATAGTTTGTTCTTTCATTGAACTTCTTAAATGTAGGTTATTTTATAAATATGTTCTCTTGTATAACTTTATTTATTGAATATACAATTTTTTAAATGATAAAAGAAACACGAATCATCATCTTAATTTAAAAGAATTTTCGGTCGGAGACTGTGTGTGTACATGCTCGACAACAGCCCATTGTTCCCTTTAGGTACAAAACCGTCTCAATTCACATAGAATATACAAAAAATACACAGTGACAGGTGTCTTCGCGGCACGTGTCTCCACCTGAAATGGCACGTGGGGACAGGTGTCCCTAATTACACAGGCCAACCATAGTGACTTTTTCAAAAGCGGTTTTTTTTTTTGGGGGGGGGGGGCTTCTCAAGGAAAAAATGAAAAGGAACCCACCCACCCCCAATAATAAAAATAATAATTTAATAGATTAAAAAAAAAAACAATATTCACTATTAATAGTAAAATACTAGTATGATAATATTCAACCCCAGCCAATTCGATGAATGATTCTTATCTGACCAGTTTATATTAATATATTAATTCATATATTAAAACAAAATCTTTATCACTTTCTAAACTTGTATTTAAAAACTTGAAACACTAAAAATATAATTTGACAAACCAACTGAAGTATTTTTTTCCTGACGGATTACCCCGGTATAGAAGAAATGCCAACCTCTGGTATCTAACACAAATGCCTGGTAAGGTACCTTGATGTCTTATGAATACATGTAATTATGTAAAAATAATTCTTCAATGTCAATTGCAAAATATTGGGAAAAAAATTAATTATTTTATTGAGGAACGTCTCACCTGTCCTTAATCAGTAATCGTAACTTGACATATTTCTTTATTTACTTTTTAATCCATCTTTTTAGTAAACATTGCCTGTAAATAATTTCATTAAATGTACCCTTCCTTAGCTCTTCCATTTTTTCAAAGGAACACTCATCATAGACAGCTTCAAGAAAGTGGGATCGGAAATGATTGATTTCTACGTAACTGCATGCACTTACTTTTTTCTATTCCACTTCACGCATTCTATACGAGTTTACCAAAACTTATGTGATAAATCAAATTCAAAATTAAATTAAATAAAATTCAGTTAAATAAAATTAAATTAAAATTGAATTGCGTTCACGGTGCTGAAATATTAAATTAATCACACAGAAATACACATCTAGTTATTTTAACTGTTTGAAGCTAATTATTTTGATACAGCATGTAAACACTTTTGAAATATTTCTATAATTGGTAAAAATATGGTAACATAATTAAATATTTAACTTTTTGTAAAATAAAACGTAGGTGGGTTAGTATTGAGATATACTTTCAAAGTTTCCCTGCCTGGGAAACATGGGGAAAACTACACATTGGTGGCTTCCATGTCGGGAACCTGTATGGAAACCACTGAGGCATGTTTACATGGTTTCCTATTTTGGGAAACTTACGGGAAACCACAGGTTGGTTGTTTCCATATCGGGAATCTACAGGGAAACCACCGGGGCATGTTTCCATGGTTTCCTATCTTGGGAAACTTACGGGAAACCACAGGTTGATTGTTTCCATGTCGGGAATCTATGTGGAAACCACCGGGGTATGTTTTCATGGTTTCCTATCTTGGGAAACTTACGGGAAACCACAGGTTGATTGTTTCCATGTCGGGAATCTATGTGGAAACCACTATGTGGTTTCCATAAAATGGAAACTATATGGAAACTACTGATGTCACGATTCCCATATGTTTCCATCGGGTTTCCAAATTTGGGAAACCTGGCTTTTCATCCTGTGATTGTTCCTGAACATACTTGCGATCTATAAATTTTAATACTAAAATTGTTGAAATATTGTCCATTTTGTTCTCTTTCTGAAAAAGGATATAAAATCGGACTAGTTTGTGACGTTATAAAAACAGAAATTTTGAATAGACTATAATATTTTCTGTTAATTTATATTTCTCATACAATTTATTTAATTCAGCACATTTCAGGAAGCTTTCAAAATTTGACTTTTGTGGGGGCAAATATATGCAATATACCGCATATAGTTCTTTTGGTTTCATTTTTTTTAAAATTAATTATCGGCAATTTATCTATATTTTTTTAAAAATAACGATCTAATTTTCTTATCATTTTTTTCGAGATTCCTTTTTATTTATTTATTAAAAGTCCAATGTGGTGTAGTTATACCAAATAAACATCAAAGCATAGATAAAAGATATGTAGATATATCGTGCAGCAAAAAAAAAGGATATAACATATCAGACAAGATATTTTTACATTGGTCGTTTGTATTCGTTGAATTTGAATAAGTTAGTAAACCTGTCTTGTTTTTTTCAGACCGATATAGTCAATTTAAAAAAAAAGAATCACAACGAAAAGAAAAGAGAGATTACAACAGGTTTATTGATATAATCCAGGTGTTACCTTTACTTCTACAGGAGACGCTATGTTAGACACTGGGAAGTCTACGAGAGATCTGTCTGGAATGTTCTTCTCCACTCCAGACAGGGATAATGACGGAGCTATGGGTCCGAACTGTGCCGCAGCTAATGAAGGAGGCTGGTGGTTTAACTACTGCCACCTCGCCTACCTTAACGGTCCCTGGGCCCCGGCAATGTGGGCCGCTCCATGGTATCCTATAGTAGAGTACGGATCCTCAGTAAGGGAGACCAGGATGTTAATTAAACTTCACTAGGTAAACCAGTCTGTAATTTTCTAATTAAACACATTCATTATGTATTTCCTGATCGTTTTATATTTTAAAACAGCGGGTTTCGGCATAATAAATATGAACTTAATTGTTGATCTTTCTTTTCTAGTTTATCTTTTTTCTTTATTTTTGTCTACAGATGCAGATTATACAGGAGGAAAGAAAGATAACAATGCAAAAGAATTCCGTTCTCAATAATACAACAATGGATAGTTTAATAGTACAATTATACAATTTTTATGTGTGATTAAAAAAGCTTACTTCTATGAAATATAGATTTTATATTTAAAATCATTTTACATAGTACACTAAGATGATTTTGCTCATAGAGTGTTATTAACTTTTCTTACAAAAAGTATATTACGATATTAGTAGTTACGTCATTTTGTCAATAAATGACCTTTTTTCATTAAAAATGTCAATAATCTTTTTTCTGTATATCAAACAAAGTTAATAGTTCTGCTTGGATCGATTGACAAAAACATATTTGTGTTAAAATTCCATTCTAGTTTAAATTTATGATATAATTTGGCATTTTGTGATTTGTTATCTTTTTGATGGTCCAAGTTATCGTAAGCACAGAAATTGAGAAGTATGTATTTGAAATAAAAAAAAAACTTTTTTATTTACAAATGCGCCGATAGAGAGAAAAAGTAAAAAAAAAAAAAAAACTAGAGCCGAGCTCGTTGCAAAGCAACAAGTAGGTCTTCCGTTGGAGCTACGGACAGGAAGTACAGACCTTGGGTCAAGGTCACTGCACTTTCTAATGTCAACAACCTTTCTTCCAGGCATGATCCTCCAATAAATTTTAATTATAAAGTTATACTTAAGGTAAGTCACTCCTCAAGTTTGTTATATCAAGGATTTTTTGAGAAGTACATTTTTGATAAGTACTCATAAAGTGTAACTCAAAATTGCAAAGAAAATAGGGGGTCAGTGTGCATCCTACTGATCTACGGTACATTTAAGTTGACCTTTTTGCACTTAAATTTCATCGCTTTGGTTAATTACTTTAAGCTTTATTATATTTGATTAGATGCAAGCAAGGCAATAAATATAATCTTATTTTACGTAAAATAGTTTGAATAATATTGAACATTAAAAAAATCTTGCAAATTAATGCGCGTAAATTATTGTTTGACCTTTTTGCACTTAAAAATAACATATTTGGGGTATTAAAAAACTTAAAAGGCAAAAAAAAAATTCTTATATCAAACTTTTTTACGACTTGAGTGCTGATCAGTCACAAGTATCGAGTAGTTTAAAATAATGACAGAAAAAGGTGGGATCAGTGATGTTAATTTTGAAATATTTGTCAAAATATGTGATTTTCAGGCTAAAAATGGTGTAAATTTGACCTTGACTCCTTTCATATATTTTCATTTTTTGGGAAAGTTTGTTGAGGAAGGTGTAAAACTTAGTTTAAAAATGTAAATTAAGACCTATATTAAATATTTTTAACAATATCAAAACGGAAAATATTCTCCAAGTAAAAGTATGTGAGGCTAAATTTCCATTACATTAAATTTTATAAATGTGCAGATTTGCAGAATTTTCTGCTAAATATCCTTCCACCAAAAGAAATAGGTCCTCATAAAATTTGCTTCTTTGTTGATTTTTGAGCAGTATTTTAATTGAATGTAAAAAAAATTACATTGTTGAATATAAATCTGCATTAAAAATTGAAATTTGATTAATAGTTTTGAAGTAAGAGCTTCTGCGTGAACTTTTCTAAAAAGCTGAGGAGTGACTTACCTTAAACATTTTTTTCTTTGTCAGAAAAACATTTGATCAGGGTCATAACAAAACCCCAAATCATAAGTAATCTATGTTTCAACTAAGAGCCTTCAATGATTTTTATTTACTAATTCATAGCGTAGTAAATAAAATAATTCTTCTGTCAGTGACCTTGTTCTTAACAGAATAACCTTAAAATTGGCTCTGTGTCAAGACAAACAACCTTTTGTGATTAGAAGTTCATAATCCTGACAGGAATTTTACAACTTTTCTGTCATTGGACGTTGAAGATGTTTGAAATTATCATTATCTCGCACCATTTTGTCACAGGTCAGAAAAACAACATTGGCGTATTTAAAACATCACCGGTTACTGATATTCAAACAACATGGAGTTTCTATTTATGAAAGATAGACGGGGTTGAAACTCCTTTCTATAATACGTACTTAAGGTATTATTAGCTTTCCTTTCAATAAAATTAAACTCAATTAATATCTTTGTTCATTTATTTCAAAGTTTAGGTAAAGGGGGTGAGGAGCATGGGGATGTCATGATGTATACGTAATATATTCGATGTTATTATTCTGTTACACAGGAAGACCCGATGAGTTCTGATTTGCTGATCATGATCTCAAACACGTTGACAACCGAAACCATATGGTTTTATACACGTTATTCAATCAATTCATTTATAATTTATTAAATCAATAAATTAATTCTATCTCTTCAGTAGAAGCCCTTCATCGTATACATGTAATACATAATTAAATTTTTACATTTATTTAACTTTCTTCAAGAAAACATATTTATTGCTTATCAGAATACAAACGATGGGGAAGCATTTTTATAACAACTACCAAATAAAATATAGATTATGTTTAAAAATTAATTTTTGATAAAGCGTCTTCCTCCTCGGAAATTTTTAATTGATTTTAAATAAGTATTTTAAATGCACGGAATATTTGAAAAAAAACTTTGAAAAAAGAGATGATGGTAGTTCCATTCATCAGCCCTATTGTCTTAATAAAACGGGTGTCACATATATTAAATGCTTACAGCGACTGTATTGGTATTGACCGATTTGTAGCAATAGTTTCATATGTCACATGCAGTTTATTCATATTTATAAGAAATGGGATGAGGAAAAATAAATTCAATAACAAAACATATATCAAATGTGTTTGATAATGAATTATTTATTTATTAAAACATAGAAATTAATTTGTAGTTATCTACAAATAAAAAATTGAATTGATATTTGTCCATTCAATTACATGAATCATTGAGAAAAGAACTATTGATTGATTTAGACCGTAGATGATGGATGAATTATCTCCCTTTGCAATGTGCTTAAATGAAGACTGAAATTGAATGGATTTTAATTCTGACCTTCATTGCATGTATTTATTCTTGATATCTATTCAAATAGCAAATCAGTCACAAAGGTATTTACCTTACCTTAAATTGGATAGACTCTTTCTGAAAATAAATAAAACGCCCATTTAAATATAATAGAAAAAAATAGTATAACATTCAAAATGTCATTGTCAAAGTCCATAACAACGCATATTATATTTTATATTTTAAGTTTTCTGTCAATGTAAGCAAAATCTAATTTGGTACTTATTATTTCTTTTAAAAGTTGAGATGAATTTGTTTGTTGATCTACATGAACAGCTTTAACTTTAAATTTGAATTATGTATTTTAGTGAAATAAATACATAATAGCAAAATAAATGTTCATTTGATAATATTTACTTAAATCCATGACCATGAATCTTGAAGTTTATGTGTATATGTCTATGGTTGAAGGAAAAATATATTGGATTTACAATCAACCAAGGGTCTTTTATTATGCCAAGTTATGATTCACCTCTGATATCTGCTATTTTTTGGTGGAACTAAGTTTTTCTTAATCACATTTTTCTTGGAAATAATGCAGTTTTAAAGGCACACATTTTAAATGCTTACGTCACAAAAATAACTTACCACAGATACTAATGAATATTTGTATCGATTCACTAAAGGGATTACTATCCCTATAAAATATCTAAAAATAAATGATTATAAGAGTAAAAATAAAAAAAAAAAATTTTCGATGTCTTCACTAAGACATTTGTGAATTTGGCATCTTCGTATAAATGTATTAAAATGCATTTTCCCGGCAATTTACAGCAAAATACCATGCTGTTTTAGTTTTGTTTATATGGATATTAGTTATATTTTTTATAGAGCCTGTAGTTGTATACGTATAATCTTTTAGTTCTGATAATGAACTGGAACATGTATTTGAAAGTGACCATGGAACTTAATATGATTGACTTTTGTTTGCTTCAGATGGATAAGATCTTTTCCTTTTTTTGATATCATGACCTGAATTCGGCAGAAGTTGTTGCCTCACTTATGTTTTTCCTCAGATTAAAGCATTTACTAATTCATAGCGTAGTATAGAAAATATTTCTTCTGTCAGTGACCTTGTTCTTAACAGAATAACCTTTGCTCTGTGTCAAGACAAACAACTTTTAGTGATTAGAAGTTCATAACCCTGAAAGGAATTTTACAACTTTTCTGTCATTGGACGTTGAAGATGTTTGAAATTATCATTATCTCGCACCATTTTGTCACAGGTCAGAAAAACAACATTGACGTATTTAAAACATCACCTGTTAATAACATTTAAACAACATGGAGTTTCTATTTATGAAAGATAGACGGGGTTGAAAGTCTTTTCCATAATACGTACTTAAGGTATTATTAACTTTCCTTTCAATACAATTAAACTCAAAAGTCCACAAATAAAATATCGACCATTAACATTTCTGACAGGGTTCAGATATCTATCAGATCTGAGAAAATTCTGAGAACTGGCGTGCACAAAATAGGTAAGATAAAAAAGAATAATTATGGGGAAAAAGAAACCGAACGAAAACAAAATGGGCTTCCCTTGGAAATGAAAGACATTAATTAAGCATTATAAGGATGAACAAATTAAATTGCACTGGATAAAGTTACTAGACTTTTAACTTTGTCCATCAAATATTTGTTAAAGTGGCATTTGATTCAAAATATAAGATAAAAAATTCTTCTCATAATTATATATGCTGAAATCAATCCTGTCGATATGTGAATGAACAGAATTAACTGTTAAAGGACCTTATTTTGGGAACATTTTGTTTTAGTTAATAGGTCAACAGGAAGCATAGTAATAATACTAATGAAGATTTATTTTGTGAATTGAAAGTGGAATTGAAATTGAAAATTCACAATTTCAAAGAACATTGAATACATTATGTCTATGCAAAATTGCTAAGTATTGGTTGCATGTTTAAAAAATAATAAAAAAAAGTATACGACTTTTTGGACAACCCTCGTAAATGCCGCTTTTTGTTTAGAGTTGAAAAAAAATAAACTCAATTCTCGTGCGAATTATTCCCAATAGTATAGTCTGTAATAAGTGTTGGTTTATAATAAATTATGCAGAGACAGTATCAAAGTAGCAAAGAATGAAACTAGGCCATCTGTTTAATTTCAAACGAAATAATTTTAATGACGAGAACATTTTTATCGTTTGATTCTTCACCATAGCTTCAAACTGGTCTATAAATATATCCAGACTTCTTCAAATCGATCAATTCTGTTTTTACAATATAGGGTATAATCCCCATACATTTTGAATAAATCATCAGATTGGGAATCATTTTTAAATTAAAAGAAGTTTATTATGCATACTTTGATACATGACTGACAACAATATAACAACACCAAGTAAAGAAAAAAGCAAGATCTTAAACAGTTCATTGACCTTTGTCATATATTATTCATTTCTCGTATTTTTTTAAAACTGCGCAGGAAATTAAATTACTCTTCGGAAATTAAATATAATTTTTTTTTATCTCATTGGTAAAATAAACTGATTCATTGTTATTTTTTTTTACAAACAAATCAGATTGAAAGTAGCAAAATCATTAATTCATCTGTAAAAACACTTTTTCAAGTATATATTTAATTCATCTTCAGGTTTGCTATCCTAGGTCCAAATCTAATTCATCTTCGGGTTTGCTTTCCTTAGTCCAAATCTAAATTATCTTCGGGTTCGCTTTACTAAGTCCAAAACTAATTCATCTTCGGGTTCGCTTTCCTAAGTACTAAGTTTTAAAATGTGAGGATAACGAATTATAATTTTACTAATTTTCTTAACATTCAACCAAAGATTTATTATGCTAATCATAATCAACCTCCAACCAAACAATAATAGTAAAATCTTACTCAAAATCTCACAAAATAATTCATGTTAGGAGCTCAGTAAACAATGCGGTCTTAAAACAGAGTGGACATAAGTTGCCATGAGGAAAAGCCTCAGAAGAACTGCAAGTTTTGTCCTAAACTCGGCACTATGTCCATTGAGTAATGAGTGGTCTTCTCGTGCCTGCACTTTGTACCGCACTAAGTTTTGTTTATACTGTCTCATCTGAGCCACCCCTCTCATTGTTCCACGGTGTATCTCGATTCATCAACAATTAAAGGGGTGAAAAACAAACCAATGACAATTCCAATCTATTCCAATGGCAGACATGATCTTCAATCAGCAAATAGATATAATTGACAAAAACTCCAAAAATATTTCAATATCATTTTATTAGTACTCGTATGTACAATCAGAATGTTTTTCACAAAGTAATTTTGCAATTTACCAATGACAAAGTGAGTTGAAGGATGGGCTTTCTATGACAGACAGCCTGTAAACAATAGCCAATTAGCATTAAAAGTTGTTGTTTTAACCTGTACTTGTTATGCAATCAAAACTAAACCAAAAATTTTTGGTCGAGAACGACTGACGATAGGCCGATTGGGATACGTAATATAGATGACTGTCTTCTCAAGAGAATATAATTGATAAAAATAAATTAGCATACCTCTTTAATTAACTTAACTTCACATAAATTTAACACAGTATTTCTTATATTTCCTTTTAAACTCCATTTTACGTATCTTTTAACATGCAGTCTTCTTACAAATTCCAAATTCTCCTTACAGGACATGATGAATTTCCAAGTTACTTGATGTACATATATGACGCCATTGGTATAGATTTCAATCTTGATGACTGTTACAGCATGAAAAATAAAAACATTTTATTTTTGTTAATGTTTATATGTTTTTAATCATTTTCGAGTGTTAAATTACATCGCTTAAAACCAATATTACGAAAACTTGTGTCTAAATTTGACGTCATCTTGCCTATTATGACGTCGTAATGCAGCATTGATTAAGCCAAGGTAGAATATTTCAACTACAAAAATACTTTACATGGCCTGGATATCGACTATCTGAAAAATAATCCCCTTTCGTGTTCATGTTCTTCTTCGCCCTATAACTATAGTCCTGCTGGACACATTATTACAGGTGACGTAAATATAGTTAATAATGAGGACCTTAGATCACGTTTTTAAAAAGGTCCTAAAGATAGGGAACCCAGATCCTTCAACTGGCGTCGGAATTTCGTAAATATTATGGATTCTGTTGAAAATTTCGCCAGACGATGGGCTAGATATGAAAAAGAAGACATTGACACCTTGTCAGAATGGATTAAATGTATCAGATCCATGTTAAAGTCACGTATTAAAAGATTGAGGGGCAAAATGAAAACCATCTATCCTTCTGTGTTCAATAAACCAGAAGTGAAAAAAAGAATTAGATAGATTACACGATCAGTACGTACTGGTTCCTGCCGACAAAGCAGGTAACAACATTGTCTTCGTTTGTAAGGCTCATTATATAAATTGCATTTTAGAAGAACTTGGATTTAATTCTACAAGTGTTAATCCTACTTATACATATACTACTCTTTCTAAGGAAGAAATTCTTCAAAATCACCTGTCAGTTTTGAATACTTTTTATATTCCACAGAGCCAAAATGAATTTGAACTACCTTATATATATTGAATTCTGAAACTTCATAAGAATCCTTACAAACAAAGATACATTGCAGGTTCCAGTAAATGTTCAACCAAGCCTCTTTCGTTACTTCTCACTAAAATATTGACGGTAGTGAAAGAAAAACTTCAAGAGTACTGTACAACTATATATTCAAGAAGTGGTGTAAATCAGATGTGGATACTTAAAAATTCTAAAGAACTTTTGGACAATTTGAAATCACAAGACTTTACAAAAATCAACAGCATAAAAACTTATGACTTTTCAACTTTATACACTACAATTCCGCACGACAAATTAAAATCCAGGCTTTTTGATATCATTGACAGCTGCATCTTCAACAAAAATGGAACTCGTAAGTTTACTTACCTCGTCATTGGTCATTTGAAAAATCACTTTGTTAAAACAGATTCTGATTGCACACACAAGTACTCTGAAGTTGACATCAAGAAGATGCTTGAGTTTCTGATAGACAATATCTATGTGGTTTTTGGAGACCAGGTATTCCAACAATCTATTGGAATTCCCATGGGTACAAATTGCGCTCCGTTATTAGCAGACTTATTTTTATATTCATATGAAGCAGAATTTATGCAAAATCTTTTGCGTGAGAAGAAAAAAAAACACTTGCTGTGGCCTTCAACTCGACATTTAGATATATCGACGACGTATTGTCAATTAATAATGATAATTTCCATTCCTACGTCGACACGATATATCCTGGTGAGCTTGAGAAAAAAGATACCACAGAGTCTGACACTTCTGCTTCGTACTTGGATATTTTACTTGAAAAAGACACAAAAGGTAATCTAACAACCAAGCTATATGATAAACGTGATGACATTTTTCATTTGTCTATCGTCAACTTCCCTTACTTATGCAGCAATATACCTTCATCACCTGCATATGGAGTATTTATAACTCAGTTGATTCGATACGCAAAAGCATGCTCTACGTATGAACAATTTCTTAAACGAGGTAAATTATTGACAAGCAAGTTGATGAAGCAAGAATATCAACAGTCTCGTTTAAAGTCATCATTTCGTAAATTCTATGGTCGATACAATGACCTTGTCAGCAAATACAATTTATCATTGAATGAAATGCTGACTGACGTTTTTCATACCAATTGTTAGTACATTATTTATATACTGAATTGACCACGGATTTTTTCCGTTATTTCCTAATTATGACAACGAGCACACGGCGGGTGTGACCGGTCGGCAGGGGATGCTCACTCCTCCATGGCACCTGATCCCACCTCTGATGTTTCGGAGGTCCGTGTTTGCTCTGCTCTTGTTTTGTATATTTATTTTATGGACGTTGAGATTGAATACTGTTCGTTATTTCCATATCCTTCTTGTATGCTTGCTTATTCCCCTTGCGTACCCAAGATACAAATACAGTATGGAACACAGTTTGCATACAAAATAAGTCAAAGCAGCTTTTTCTATAGAATTCTGCAGGTAGCTTATCAGACAAGTACTAATAAAATGTATATCAAAGTTGTTACATTTGCATCATCACAGAATATATTTTGATAAAATATCTAGAATATAGATAGAAATTTTTCATTTTGAAATAAAGAGTACAGAATTTATGGAACCACATGAAACAGGATTTGATTTGAAAGTTTCTAAGTTAAAAAAAAAACAAATATTTAATTTTATTCAGGCATATGCGGAACTTAAATTTGAACTGTGATTCAAACAAGCTTTTTTTGCTTTCCAGATTTGCTACTTATTGTTTTTGTAACACGTAGCGAACCTTATATAAAAAGCCAATTGATATTGACCTTTTTCTCTATTAACGCTGCACCATGCATATGCATCTATACTTGTACAAAAGCTGCATTATATTTATAGTAATGGACATAATTCAAATGGAATCTTTTAGACATTCTTAATGTAACTTTGATATCGAATACAGTTTGTTATCTCCATAGCTGTCTCCCTCATGAATCACACTTGATATTCGAGTTAAGATCAGACTATAATTGATATTTATATTTTTGAAGGTTTGACATCGTTTGCTACGTTTACAAGTTAACTCAAAAAGATAGAGGGCCTTTTCCAGGTATTTGAGCAATACCTGTACAGCAAAGTTATGTGTTGCATATATAATATGAAAAAAAATGAAAAAATCTTAAATTTTAGCTTTGTACATTAAAAAAAATTAGAAACAATTTTAGAAAACAATTTAGGCATTTTTCACATATTATTAAGATTTACAAACAGATATCTTAGGAATGTTTTCTGTGACCTTAGATGCTTTAAACTCCGATTTCTTGGGTTTGTACACGTATTTTCACTTTCACTCTGCCAAATAAGGATCAACAGTTATGACGTCATGAGTTCGGATTTAAAAATCTGTGACAAATACATAATTTTTCATACCTTCAAAAGGAGAAAATCTGTAGAAAAGTCTTGCATGTTTTGATTAAATTCTATGCCCTTAATCAATCTTTAAATTTAAAAAGAAAGTTGTAAGAAATATTTTTTTTTATCTTTAGTTACATCTAATAGCTTACTATGATGTCATATTTTATAGGCAAGTGCAATATTTGGCTCTAGCCTTAACATTCCCAAGCAGATTTTAAGGTAGTATGAAAGTGAAATCAAAGTAATGGAAACGAATGAATTTGGTATCAATGGATACATTTAAAAACAAGTGCATGAATGAAGGATATGGAAATAAGGAACAGTATTCATTCTCAACGACCATTAAACAATATACAAAATAAGAGCAGAGCAAACACGAACCTCCGGAACATCAGAGATGGGATCAGGTGCCATAGAGGAGTAAGCATCCCCTGCCGACCGGTCACATCCACGGTGTGCTCGTTGTCATAATCAGGAAATAACGGAAAAATATAACACATGTATAAATAAAAAGAGTGTAGCCGTTTGCCCTCTAGTGGTTGCCATACAAAGAAAGGTATCTCTCTGTAATATTTTCCTTTAGGTCAGACGAATTTTTTATTAATGTCTTGGTTATCAAACAAGATTCCTCACAAAATTTAGGGTACTTTATAAAGAATTTGGACATGAAACCATTCGGACATATTTCTTATATAACCCTTATGGATATTCTTCTGAATGGCCTATTTAACGATGTGTTGTGTACTTATATTCAGAAACAATTTAAAAACAATGTAGAAATCAGAAGACAATGATATTTATGAATAATTTTTTTTGTAATACCAAGATATACAAATCATATATTTTAGGAACATGTTGTTTGACTTCAAAAATATATAATCCGTACACTAACTTCTAAAAAAAGGTCAAAGGTGATGTCAGATTTTAAAATGTTAGTTTTTGTTAGACATGGAACATATGTTCTAAGATTTTAAACAATAATATTTATTTTTCAAATTCTTAACTGTGCTTGCTGCGCCACCTATGACATGTTTTACACCAAAATCATAAGTTGATCTTATTCATTTTTATAAAAGACGGACAGAGTAATGGAATCGTAAAAAACAATATATTTTCATAAAATATAACTATAATCAATTAATTTGTCCACATTTCAGAAAGAAAAGTGTGGAGCCATTTTGAAAATATTTAAACCGATTTTTCTCTGATCAGCTTTTCACTTAAAAAATCTCACGTTTACAACAGCTCTAAATTTTTTCTTCATTTAAAATGTAATAAAAACAGTTTAAATGGAAAATGAACATGGTACATGGTAAAACACTCTATAAGCTATATATTACCTGAGCAATATTTAATTGTAAAATAAAAAAAAGTTAATGTTTTATTAAATGTCCTCTATATCTATCAATATTGACCAATGATTCGACTCAATGAAATATGAGGAATATAGAGTTTTATCATATATTTTACAATATTAAACTTTTATATTAAATAACTGACCGCCTCCTGGGGGGGGGGGGGGCTGTATTAAATGTTCATAACAAGAAATTGTGCTATGTATCAAATCATCTTGAAATAAAACCTCATAGCATACAAATGTATTGAAAAATGACTTCACTTCAGCATAGTGCCTTACTCTTTTTTTTTGGTTGGACCCCTCTACCTTTATGTAATAAACTCGAATCTTTATAATATTACACCTAACTGACATCTTGTTATCAGTGTGGTATATTACTTACAAAAATTTACATTGAAAATGGCGCTTTAGTTTTATTTAAGATTATTTTTAAAAAAGTCCCCTAGTGGATGTTGATTTCAGAATGCTGCGCTTGTCCGAGTTGGGTTTTAATTGTGTCACATTACTATTCGGAGTAGGCGGGTTATTTTATCCATAGATTGAAAACTTGATATAGTCAGTTATAATTTCTATAATATTTAAATAAAAGTAAACTTAAAGAACTTCTAAAGCATTGAACCAGATTTTTTTAGGGGGAGGGGGGTTGGGGTGGTTATGGTGCACCGGGGGATCTTGTGCGGGGATGTGCATGTACATGTACTCCCTTTCTAAATCCAGATTTCCCCCTCAATTTTAGTCGTTTCTAGGTGAAAATTTAACACTGACTTAAACTAAACTGATAAAGGAAGCCTACAAGTTTGTAAATAAAAAAGGAAAATTGAATCCCATTAAAAAACTTCTTTTGTACTTTCTAACAGATAAGTCCCCTATCGGTTTTTAATATTACGGAGTACATATATTTTGGTGATGTGATGCTGCATGGAAGGATATGGAAATAACGAACAGTATTCAATCTCAACGTCCATCAAACAAATATACAAAATAAGAGCAGAGCAAACACGGACCTCCGAAACATCAGAGGTGGGATCAGGTGCCATGGAGGAGTGAGCATCCCCTGCCGACCGTTCACACCCGCCGTGTGCTCGTTGTCATAATCAGGAAATAACGGAAAAAATCCGTGGCCAATGCATGTAATGATATTTTGTTACTAAATCAGATTTATTCTCGGGGGGGGGGGGGGGGGGTGTCCCAGAAAACATTCCAGTGTTTAACCAAGTCAGTTCTTGTGGATGGCAGGACAAGTGAAAATTACTTATGGGAGACACCCGTTGACCGCAGTTAGTGGTTATCAAATCAAGAAGAAACCCGTTGACCCATTGTATATATTTGATTGTAATTTTATTTGGTCAGCAAAAATCTGAGTTAACAGGTTGACGAACCTATTGTAACGCCTGGTGATACAAGCCATATCACCAATACCAAGCTCGGCCGTGTTGCACGTTACAATACTATTGTTTAATGACTGTTGGTTTTAAGACTGATTGTCTTGTGTTACAATAAGAATTAAATATCAATTAAAATATACTGAAAAAAACTTGATAAGAATTTTATTTCGGGAGAAGGGGGGGGGGTAATTATACTGAATAGCAAAAAAATAATAATTTTAAACATGTTTAGGTACAGATAAGTAAGGAATTTTTCTTTTCTAATAAAAGACTATTTTAAACAGTTGGTCTTTTCTAAAATTTAAAACAACACCATTAATTTGATTAACTCTAAAGATATTTAATTAACTGAATATGTGCAGTATTGTTCATAATTATCAAACCTACATGTAGTTTAAATACGGGTACGTGTTACTACAGAAATAATTTTTTTATGTATTCTTGTCCTGCAAAAGACTTGGAATAATTATTATACATCCATTAATAATTTGTCCTCATTAAAATTACCTTTAAAATTGTCCTTTTTAAATTTAATATATAAAAATCGTTCTACATACATGTAGGTACTTAATGTATTAATTATTTTCCAGGGAAAATTCATGAAATAAGTAACAACTGAGTTATATTGATAGAAATATAAGTATCATGGATAATTTTTGCAATGACATAATTATTCTTTAAACACGATACCTAAGTTTTTTTAATTAAAAAACATGTAAATCCTTACCATCAATAAGAAAAGTCCTTTCACTTCGGAGATCCGAATGACAATGAAGACTGAACGATAAGTGAACGGTGAATGCAAGAAGAACGCAAAGTAAACAGAAGTAAGAGTCTAACAGTGAACGTTTTGTGAACGGTGAACGCGAGCACACGGTGAACGGTGAATGCATTACTGTGAACGAAGAGCGAACGGTGAACGCACGAAGAACGAACGGTGAACAAACGGTGAGCGAACGGAAAATGGGAAAGTAGAACGTTTCAGGGACTGTAAATACCTGTAAATAGTGAAGAACATGATCGGCGTTTTGTACTTTTTTGTTCAAAACGTTAACCCCGAGCAAATGTTTGCCCAAAATTCACCGTTAAATATGCTGTATTTCCAACAGTTATACACCATCTGTCCTTTTGAGAGATTTGGCCAAGAATTCGCTTACCAATTAAATTGTTTTATTTAACACATTGTCTATATAATATATATGGATATATAAAACCGACAATTGTTGATAGATTATAGAAATACCCAAAATACGGGCACACAGTCACAGTTTTCCTCATTACATCTTTTGCTTCTGATTGGTTTCTGTATCTAAAAATATAATTTTGCGGTTGGCAAAGCTACCCCTAGCACGTCTTATTTTCTGTTGTTCGTCATTTCGGGCGCTGTAGTTACTAAAGAGATCAGAAAGGGGTCAGTTATAAAAAAATATGAGACGTACTTGATGACAATGCAGATCTTTTAATAATCATTTTTAATCAGAAAATATAAGTAATAAAGTTCAATGTACAATAATATAAAGTATTTAATTAGGAAAAGTAGAATAAAATTACTACTGATATTACTTTGAATGCGACTTTTATTCCGATTTGTGTTAGGTTAAATGCTTACACTCATGAAACATTAATTTGAATATTTTGAAAATCAACATTCATGGTAATTTAAATCGAATTCATCAAAATCAATATTTTGATAAATGAAACATGCTGAGTACGTAACTATTAGCCAATCATTTTCAGTAATTGATGTATATTTTGTTATTTATATTTGGCGTTCTGTATACTAAATAGCTATTTCAACGCAGCTAGTTGTTGTAAGTACAAGTTACAATATGGGCGCTCTCTGTGTAATTATTTTAGCTTTGGTCTTTTTTGCAAAGTGCCAATCTACCATTATTTCGAGGAAATATACCGCACAACTGCAAATTGATGAACAGAATTTAAATGAAGACCTTTTAGGGGAGCACGACTCTTCATCAGTTATAGTGTGTGCAGCGTGTTGCCAAAAGGAGTGTAGTTTTTATGGGTTTAATCCGCAGAAGAAGAAATGTCGGACCCACACGAAGATAATTAAGTCGGGGATGTTTACTGAGGCTGGCTGGAGATACTACTCACGTAACTGTAGGTATAGTATGTATATCTGTAAATTTTCTTTATTTCATTTGCCAAAAATCAAATTAC
>NW_026931965.1:0-5010 GCF_032062105.1 Saccostrea cuccullata
ATGGCTTGATACCCCCCATCCCATATAGAAATAATGGATAAGTCAAGGTTTGTTTGGGAAACCAGAAATAAGTGTCAGAAAAAAAAGTAAAATAGAAGGTGCATCATGGCATTGTGTAATAAAGAGTCTGTGAAAGTTAAGATTTACTCAGTGGTACAGGGGGGGTTGCAGAAAAGAGATGGGTACCCTCCAATATTATAAAAAGAATGGCCGTGTCCATGTTTGCCCTATAGGAAACCCAAAATAATGTCCGATCAAACAAAAAAGGATTCCCCAGAGCGTAACAGACGAACGGACCGTACATAGGTCTGTTCTCCGTTACGCTTTGGGAAACCCATCTCTTATCCACAACAGTCTTCTCTTGAAGAGGTTTTCACAGAATCGTTGTTACGTAGTGTCATTGTGCACCTCCTATTTACTTTTTGACCCGACAAATATTTCAGGTTTCCCACAGCAAAACATGGACACTGCCATTTTTTCTTCTAAAATATTGAGGGGTACCAATTTAATCTCATTCCTGCAATTTCACCTAAATATATATGACAAATGTATATCACTGAATAGGCCCTATATAAGATTTAATACCACTTTCACAGATTCTTTATTACATAGTGCTATTATACTGTACACCTCCTATAATAATTTTACTTTTTGATCTCCCAGAGCAAGACATGGACTTTGTCATTATAACCATATGATGGGAGGCGTATGAAGGTATCATTTAGTGAGCTCAGTGCTCACACTACCTCTATTTTTTTTTTATTATACTAATACTGTAAATTAGCACTCATTTGACTTGCAGTACAATGATCAAGGTTATTTGGGATACACGAGTTCATCGTCATTTTACATGTAGCTCCTTCTATAATCCAAAGTGTTTTCCTGTTCAGCACGTCTATATAATCCTGTTTAGTATGTTACAGCGTAATGATTGAATAGGTATCACTTTAATCAGGGCCTCTCCAGATTTGTGTCTTATATATCCATTTTTTAAAATAAAAATATTTGTATAGTAATACGTGATATCACGTACCTCATCGAATTGCAATATTGCCCTTTCGTATTGAATTGGTGAAACGAAAGATGGAGATAATGAACGTGCAGTATTCAAGAGGAAAAGGCCAGAAAACAATACAAAATAGGAACAGAGCAATCATGGTCCTCCAAAACATCAGAGGTGGGATCAGGTGGAGGAGTGAGATCCCCCTGTCGACCGTTCACACCCGCCGTGTGCTCCTTGATCGAAAAATAACGGAAACGGTGTCAAAATCCAGTGTCTAAATAATGGACTAACAATTAGTATAAAAAACGCCAGTCATCATTTGACTCAATGATAAATTGTATTTGTTGACTACGTCATTATAACGACCACAGAACTTACGAAATGATGACTTTGAACGAGACTGTTGAAAATTCTTGTTTCATCAATAAGGATGTAGAGATAACGAACAGTATTCAATCTCAAAGTCCATTAAACAATTATATACAAAACAGGAGCAGAGCAAACACGGACCTCCAAAACATCAGAGGTGTTATCAGGTGCCATGGAGGAGTGAGCATCCCCCATCGACTGGTCACATCCGCCGTGCTTCTTGTCATGATCAGGAAATAACGGAAAAATCCATTGTCAATTTAGTGTTTAAATAATGGCCTAACAAAGTAGTATGAAAAACTTCAGTCAGCATTTGAGTAAATGATAAATTCTATTTGCTGACAAGGTCATTGTATCGATCATAAATTTTACAAAATGATTACTTTAAACGAGACTGCTGATATTCTTGTTTCATCAACTTGCATGTCAATATTTTACCTCGTTTAAGACACTGTTCGTACATAGATCATGCTCTTGCGTATCAAAACAACCGAGAGACATAAACTCCGTATGCAGATGATTATGGTATATTGCTGCATACGTAAGGGAAGTTGACGATAGAAAAGTTTAGAAGTCATCACGTTTATCGTAGAGCTTGGTCGTACATTACCATTAACGTCTTTTTCAAGTAAAATATCCAATTATGAAACAGATGTGTCATGCAGATTCTGTAGTATCGTTTTGATTTGAACATATTTTATTGCTTATACTTTACAATTGGGATTGGGCAAAATTTAAAAACTTATTACGCCTCTATCGTAGTTAATCTCAAGCTCACCTGGATACTAGTATATATCGTATCGACATAGGAATGAAAATTCCATTGTTAATTGCAATACGTCGTCGATATATCTAAATGTCGAGTTGAAGGCCACAGTTAAGTGTTTTTTTCTTCTTTTCACGCATAAGATTTTGCACAAATTCTGCTTCATATGAATACAATAATAGGTCTGCTAATATCGGTCCGATAAAACTTGTTCAAATCAGGACAGTAGCATCGATTTGGAAAGTGGGGGGAAAATTTTTTTTTTACTTACCTGAAAAAGTTGACAAGCAAAAAAAGAAAAAAAGAAAAAAAAACTGCCCAAATTCGAAAATCCTATTTCGTGAAGGTGGGGGGGGTTAAGGCAAACTTTTTTCACTACCAATTCCTTTCGATATCCATTTTTTAAGCTACAATAGTATATTTCCTTCATATTACTTTACTTTAGTGTAAAGGGGGGGGGGCAACCAGCCTTTCAATGAACATTTTCAATAGTAAAAGTATTGTTTCAAAAAAAGTGGGGGGGGGGGGGGCAGGCCCCCTGCCCCGCCCCCGCCCCACCCCGGTTGCTACGTCCCTGCAAATGAGTGGTATTATCATCGCTAGCAAACAGTTTTTGATCCTGAGGTTTTCTACCCTTGTAGAATTCGAAGAGCACAAGGAAACCCATCGTCGCAACCCACGGGTTTTATTTACATGGGAATAGAATGGACACAAAACCCGTGCGACAATGAAGGAAACATTGGCTAGCGAAGATGGAGTGTTATGATACCCCCGCCTCCCATGTATGAATATAATGGCAGTTTCCATTTTTGCCAGGGGAAACTCCAAATATGCGTCGGATCAAAAAGTAAAATAGGAGGTACACAGTGGTAATTATATGTAATAAAGATTCTGTGAAATCTCATCAAATTTCATTCAGTGGTATAAGAGAAGTTACTGATAAGAGATGGGTACCCCAAAGCGTAATAACGGACGGACGAATGGACAGACGTACAGCTAGACGATGGCAATATACATGGACACTGTCATTCTTTCTAAATGAGGGGTACCCATCTCTTATCTGCAACTCCTCCTATACCACTGAATAAAATTTTATGATTTTTGCACAGATTTTTCGTTACATATTGCTTTTGTGCACCTCCCATATATTTCTCTTTTGATCTGACAATTATATATTTGGGTCTCCCATAGGAAAAAAAGACCTTGCAATTATAGTCATAAAGGATGCAGGGATATCATTTTGTGAGCTCAGTGCTCAAAGTATACTTCTAGGTAACTGGTTACTTCGACCTGTAAACAGTGGAAGAGAATGGAACACAAATACCCTGATGAAATGAAAAGCTGTATGTTGCGATCGGCTGTAGTAGCTACAGGCTGAAAGCTAAACAGCCAGGTCAATGGCTAAGTACCTCTAAATTCAAAATGAAGACACAATAAAAGTTTTGTGTTGTTTTGTTTTCTTTCTTTCCTTTTTGTTTTTGTTTAGCTTTGGTGCTGTGGAGGTGTTGTCCTTGTTGTCTGGTTCTTGTACTCTTCAAAATCCAATGATTTCAATAAAACACGGCTTCCCATTGCTGAATATCTAAGGGAATTTATTTATTCCTTTGGACATCATAGCCAAAACACTTCTAGATCTGTTTCAATTTCAATTCAATCCTCATTCAAATATCTGTCTACTTCATGTTTGTCGAACAAATACACATTGAATTCATAATCATTTGGTATAGATTGTAATTCAGTCAAAAATTCAACATTCTCACTACGTGCACCAATGCTCCTGAGTCCACTTGTGGCCTTTGAACTGGATGTTTAAAATATGTGGTAAAATTGTTTTAAAAGTTAATCCGCACTCCATCAGTTTTTATTGACCACAAGGTTTATTTTTAAAAATCAGCTAATCAGTAAGTATAGCACATCAAAATGATGTTTGTCGTCTATCTGCCAAATAAATTGAGAAAAGTTTCAGATTCCAGAACGACTTTTTTCCCAATCAAAATAACAACAGCGGGGAACTCTCTTTAATAACAAGTTGGCTGCAATAATTTGCCATTCGGTAGTATTTTATTAAAGATGTTTTTAATTCTATCTGATGCAGTAGATATCTTCATCTCCGAGTAAGCGTTTTATAAGATTTCTCCAATGTGCGTGGCCTTTGATGTTCTGCTGCAGCGGAGGCCGCTCTGCCTGCTAATATGCCTCTCCTCTCAGTGGAACTGTTTGATGTTCTGAAAATCAAAGAGTAGGGAAAGTTTCCATAATGTGGAGAGATTTTACATTTAATTTTAGCTGCTTATTATGTTATATCAGTTTCCTAGATAACTTGTGATCTGAATTCCAAATTTGATTATAAAGTCAGATTGTGGTCTCTGTTTTGTTGGTTATCTAGAACGTTATGCAGAGCTTGAACGCAGTAAATTCCGCTATCAAATGTTCAAAAGTAAATGGTAAGATTAAACTTCATAAATCTGGCACTTAAATGAACGAATTTGCACGATTTCTTATAATTTTTTACTTGAAATTCTTAAAATAAATATGTAATAAGGAATTCGAATTGGAAAATTTTCTTAAGAAACAACACTCTTAAAAAAGTTTTACTTAGTAGTCATTTTTTACTTGAAATAACAAAGATAAGTAAAAGATAATTACTAAGCATTTACTTAAAATTTTAAATCAATTACTAAAATATATGTCAATTACTAAATTCAAATGTTTTACTTGATTTTTTTATTTTAAAGAATTGTTTTACTTAAACACTTAAAGGTTTTACTTAGTAATTTATATTTACTTAAATTTGTGTATATAAGTAATAACATTACTTGGCCTTTACCACTATTTACTACATAACTAATATCTTTTTTCCCCCCTAAACAAG
>NW_026931966.1:0-50088 GCF_032062105.1 Saccostrea cuccullata
TATCAGTCCACACTGTCAATGACCTAGATCCCCTCTCCTACTTACTGTATTGTTTATAATTTGAAGTTTTTACAGAAGCTACCTTATCTATATAATACATAATTGAACCTAACTGTATTACCAGCCATTATAGTTCCTCCCTATGTAGGACACTTCTATGTCTCCATAAGATGAATTGTGCATACTTTAAGATGTTTGAATCTCATATTTTGTATCAGTTTAATTTTCAAAGTAATCTCTATCCAATCTTTTTTCTCTTTATGATTGTTATTTTTGAATGTGTTTTATAGTGATTTCTTCAGTAGAAAATTCCTGTTTGCTTATCTTTCTTTATATTCTAAAATCAATAAAAGTTTATGAAACATGAAACCTTAGCACAAATGCAGATGTCCCAAAAGTAGTAATTGTGTCCATTTTCTGTATCACCAATCTTATATTGTGGTGAAAATTTGAATATCTTGTAACCCAAAGACTTAAAGGTTCACTACACTGTGTCAAATGAAAAAGGATCTTCAAAAGTTCAATGGTTAAAAAAGTCAGAAGTAATTGAAAAGTCTGTTGACAACTTTTTTGTCTCACAATAAAAATAGAGATCTACAAATTTTGAGGTTAAATTATTTTATTTATTGCTGACAATTACACCTATACTGTGTGTTTGACAACAATGTTAGAAGGTTGTTATTGAAAGATACTGTAAAATCACAAATTTTTGTGGGGTCAAATTTTAGAGGTTTGATTAGTTTGTGGGAATTTGATTTGAATGTTTGGAGAAGTGCTGAGTAATAATGTTTACAATTGAAGGTGGTTTTGAATTTGAGGGTTTCTCCATACCTCAAAAACAATGAAAATTAAACCCCCACAAAAATTAGAGATTTCACAGTACCCTTTGTTTTATTAGGAGTCACCAGATACTGTAAACCAACTTTTATTTCGTGATTTACCGGGGCTAATCTATTTCGCTACAATTAATTTTCGCGATCAAGCCTATTTAGGTTCTCTTGTGAATAGACACATAGACTTTAAGAACAGGTTCGCGGCGAAAAATATTCGCGATGACGAGGTTCTCGCGAACTTCGCGAAAATTTCTCGTGCGCGAATAAAAGTTGGTTTACAGTAATAGGTCAAGATAATTGATATACATCTACATACATTTTGTTGGGACACTGTCAATGTATTGCTTTTATTCTTTTTTAGATAATAACTTATACGATGGTACCATGTTAAAAATGGTACATTGTTTTGTTAATAAACTTCGCTTCTTTTAATTTTGTCTTGCTGACTTTTAAAGGCATTAATTATACCCTCTGCAAATGAAGTTAAGAGTTGGGGTATAATGGAATCACTATGTCCATTTGTCTGTCCATCTGTCTGTAGACAACATTTTGTCCCAACCTTTTCCTGGAAAGTATTGCAAGGATTTGTCTAATAATTTGTATACTTCCATATGAAGGTGTGCACCTTGTATTTTCATCATGATTTAATGTTTTTTTCTACATTTTACCGGCGTTTTTGCATTAACTGATCAAGTTGAGATGAATAATCTTAATGATTTGACTAGTTATATAAATGTTATAATGAGGCGACTATAAAGTTATGAGGAGACTAGTTTTACTGAAGTGACTAATCATTATGAGGTGACTAGTCACAATGAGGTGACTAGTTATAATGAGGTGACTAGCTATAATGCTGTGAAAAGATAATGAGGCAACTACACTGTGAATGACCTAGATCCTCCTACTTACTGTATTGTTTATAATTTGAAGTTTTTACAGAAGTTACCATATCTAACGAGAGGCCCATGGGCCACATCGCTCACCTGAGCAATGTGGCTAGGAAAAAAGCAGAAATCAGTTTATTATTGAAAAGTTGAATCCCAATAGTTGTCCCAAACAATCCTTAAAAGGGAGAGGGTATGATTTGAACAAACTTGAATCTACACTAAGTAAGGATGCTTGCATATTTGTTTGACTACCTGTGGCTTTATTACCCTTTACATTTGAACTTACACTGTGGCCCCGCCCTACCCCCTGGAGTCATGACTTGAACAAATTGAATCTACACTACCTGAGAATGCTTCCATATGAATAGGACTAATCATTGAAAGAAGAATTTTTAAATTTTTTTCTACATGTTTCTATGTAAAACTTGGATTCCATGTTATGCCCCCGCCCTCCCCCCAGGGGTCATGATCTGAACAAAATTGAATGTCCACTACCTTAAGATGCTTCCATAAAAATATGATCATTCATGCGTTTGCTATTCTTGAGAAGATTTTCAAAGAATTTTCCAATATATTTATATGTAAAACTTTGATCGGCCATTGTGGCCCCGCCCTACCCCCGGGGGTCATGATTTGAACAAACTTGAATCTACACTACCTGAGGATGTTTCCCTATAAGTTTCAGCTTTCCTGGCACAGTGGTTCTTGAGAAGAAGATTTTTAAAGAATTTTCCTATAAATTTCTATGTAAAACTTTGATCGCCCATTGTGGCCCCGCCTTACCCCCAGGGGGTCATGATATATACATATATATAACGCTATAGGCATTCTGCTCGCCTTATCCCACCATCTTCTGTGGTGGAAAAAGCTTCTCCTCAAGAACCATTGTGCCAGGAAAGATGAAACTTATGGGGAAACATCCTCAGGTAGTGTAGATTCAAGTTTGTACAAATCATGACCTCCGGGGTTAAGGCGGGGCCACAAGGGACGATCAAAGTTTTACATAGAAATATATATGAAAAATCTTTAAAAATCTTCTTCTCAAAAAACAGCAAAGCCGTGATTGGTCATACTTATATGGAAGCATCCTCAGGAAGTGTTGATTTAAGTTTGTTCAAATCAAGACACCCAGGGGTAGGGCGGGGCCCTGAGGGACGTTTAAAGTTTTACATAGAAATATTTAGGAAAAATCTTATTATGTTTGCTCTTAATATAAGAGAGCATTTTCAGGAAGTGTAGATTCAAGTTTCAAGTTTGTTCAAATCATTACCCAAGGAGGTAATGCTGGGCCGCGATGGACGATCAAAGTTTTACATTGTAATATACAGGAACATATTTAATTTTTTTTCGCGGACACAGCAAAGCCATACTTAATCATATTTACATGGAAGCATCCTTAGGTAGTGTAGATTTAATAGTGTTCCAATCATAACGGCCGGGTGGGAGGGGGTACGGACTTAAAGGGTAATAAGCCATAGTTAGTCAAAGAAATATGGATGCATTTTTGTTGGTGTAGATTCAAGTATTCAAGTGTGTTTAAATCATAGTCCAGTGTATTGGCCACAGTGCTCAGGTGAGCGATATGGCCCATGGTCCTCTTGTTTTTGAATGTTTTTGGGTGTTTTCCTTTAGTAGATTATTTATGTTTGCTTATCTTTATTGGTGATTGCTGAATCAACAAGATTTTGTGAATCATGAAACCCCAGCACAAATGTAGATGTCCCAAAAATAATCATTGTGTCCAACAACTTTTCACCAGTGTTATGTATAGATGAAGATGGGGAGGAATGTCATGTGTTGTCAAATCACTACAAAAGTTTTAGGTTAGAAAGTCAAGGAAATTGAAAGGTCCTTTCAATTGACAGTTTTGTTTTCAATTTGTGTTACTTTAAAAAAAAACCGGTGTCGACAAATTCTGAAGTACAGGAATTCAGATTGAAGGTAAGAATTAAAGCTATATATGGCATATCTGAGCTAAAAAATAAATATATGACATTAAGTGTAGATTTACATGATATTTGATATTTACGCTCAAATTCAAATTTTCACCCATTTTGAACGCGGTTTATTTAAATTGTGTATCTTTATATAAAGTAATAAATAAATAGAAACATCTTTTAATTTTAAGTTAGTCTGAACTTGTCAAAAATACGTCATATATGACTTCAACATGCATGTTTGTTAAATGATCAGGGATTTTTATGCACTCTGATTGGTCTAGACCCCTTTTTGTGTAATATCTACATTCAATGTAATTTTCTTTATGAAATTCATTAGAAATCTACGACGTTCAAATCTGTAACACACGCGAAACCTTGTTACCGCGCGTAAAGAACTACTGTAAACCAACTTTTATTCGAGACGACTTTATTTCGCGATTTACCGAGAGTAAACAAGTTCGCGAAGATTTATTTTCGCGATCAAGCTTTTATGGAACTGTTTTTTAAATAGAAAAAGATACTTTAAGGACCCGTTCGCGGCGAGAAATATTCGCGATGACGAGGCTCTCGTGAACATCGCGAAAATTTATCGCACGCGAATAAAAGTTGGTTTACAGTATATGCATTTTCAATACTCTAGGAACACCCAAATGTACAATGTTTTGACTCAATTTAATAAAAACTACAATCTTGTAAAATTAATGTAAAGATACAACTTCTTCGCAATGTTCGTTTGCATTATTTATTTGCAACTCACAAACGGCTTTTACGTCTATTTTAAAGTACGCCAGGTTTGAAGGGCGCTATAGAAGATTAACGAATAAACAATTGTGAAGAGGAATACCGCGTGGTATGATAATTTGTTGGCACGGCCAGGTGTGTTATAGGACCTAAGACATCCAAAAATATGAATTCAATGCTTATATTTACATTCCCTAATTTTTCTTCTTCATAATTGCTTATTTCGTTAATCTTTAATGTGAATTTAGCGCCTTCGGTCTAACCGTGACTATACGGACCTGGTCAGGTATTAGTTAACCTGGGCCTCGGTTAACCAATATACCTGACCAGGCCTGTGTAGTCACGAGTAGACCTTATCAAAAGTCAATAATTGTATAATATGATACATATACCTATATTATTTGTGTTTAATAAGAGGTTGAAAATGTCAGTGTTTGTCTAGAGGTCACTTGAAGTTGATCAAAAGTCAAGGGAGAGGGTCAAGATTATTGATATACATACACCCTAAAGGGATGCCTGCTTAAATGCATGAATTTTATTTTTCTAGGTAATAACTTATACAATGATAATATTATGCAGTTATTGACTGGGTATGAGGGCAGCATATGATTACTTGGACCTGAAGGTGAAAATATTGCCCGAGGCTGCAGTTCTAAAACATCAGGGGTGGGATCAGGTGCCATGAAGGAGTGAGAATCTTGTCATGTTGTAAATTTTGAATTTCCCATGCAAGTATATCTTTTCCAAAAAGGAATACCTGACTGCAGAAAATAATGTCAGAAAAAAGATACGTCTGAAAGTTTGAATGAATTTAAGAGAGATTAAAGTACATTTCTACAAATATTATAGGGTGATAGAAACTGAAACTCAACAATTTTTTTAACGTGTATCCCCGTGCTAGTCATTCCTAGCCACCAAATAATTTACCTTATCTCGCTGTAGTCTCGCTACATCTCGCAAGAGCTACTGTCAGAGCTATTCAGAATTCATTGGGTTTTATAATATTTACAGAACACCGAAAAATAAAAGGTTCCTAACACATTAGTAGGGATGCTATGTCGATAAAAAAAAAAAACGGTAGCAATTGCTGATACGTTAAGCGCTCGAGTTATTGTGTAAAATTTTATTGCAAAAGCACAAAGGCTTCTCGAGATATCGCGTGGAAACGAAAGCGTTACAGGCAAACAGAACTACAGACGGACGGATGGACAGACAAAAATCAATATCCCCACCTTTAGCAGGGAACAATAACTTACTGCTAAATGGCCCCGACTGCCGATTAACGACTTTCACAGGTTTATAGTGACATCTCTGTATAAGTAAACACTTCTCGAATGAGACGTAAAACAACACACAATCTATTAAATTCACACGGTTCAAAGAGCGCGAGTCACGGACACACTCATAATCATTAAGATATGGCCTAAAATTCACACCCTATCACCGCCAACTGGGACTGCCGATGCAACTGGGACAACAGACGGCAAAGTTGTTTTTCGCTATGACAGAGACCTAATTGATATCATATTTTGACTATTTATAACATTTATTTACTTTCGTTTTGTGGATAACCGTTTTGATAATACCATAAAATATTCTTCTGCTGAATATACGAGGGTTGTCCCGTAAAATCGTGGACAAGTTGTCTAGTGTAAAAAATAAACATCACTGCGTTCTGAAATTTTCACTATTATTTGGTACATATTTTAGTAATATACACAGCAAATTTCAGATAAATATATGCATAAAAAAACAAATTATGAGATCTTATGCTATGTATTGTATCACCTTACGGCGCATGGATTATAACAAGTGTCTAAAATAAGCATCACGTTTTATCTTTGCTGAAAATGAAGTTGGATGAGTCCGACTTAAATTTAGGAATTTCATTGATACACATTAATTCTTTAGTCTCCATAAACAGTCGAAGAACCAATTGGCACCCCCATGCAATCTTCTGAAGATTTATTAGTAAGTTACGGACAATATTCTCACCATCATTCAACTAATAGAAAATCTCATATCGACGGTCTACTGTGACAGCGTCTTTTGATATAAATTACATTAGGAGTTTGTCCGTATGTTTTGTACTCCCCAGGGACTCGATCAAAAAAAAACTTCGCTAAGAAAACTCCTATTTCCTGTATATACTTAAGATATAGTGATATTTTTAAAATCTTTTTTCTTCCATGGTCATTTCAAGTCTCTAAAGGTGTTATTACAACATCGAAATAAAACTGAACTGTTCTCCGGTGCGCCGTAACGTCATAAAACGTCGCCATTTTTCGTGTGTTGTGTTTATCACTTTCCCAATTCGAATGCTCGAGAAATTGCCAAAAATTAAGCAAATGCCTTAAAATTTTTACAAGGACTACAAAATTGATTGTGGAATTGAATTAGGATAATTTTAATCCAAATCTTATGTATTTAAAACTTTGTTTTTGAATTCAAACTTGTGTATTCTTTAATAAAACCTTGGTTTTTTGACCGTGCGCCGTAGGACAATACCTCGTGCACATTCAAGCATAATAAAATCTTTATTTTTGCCTATATTTTATCAAAAAAATTATCATGCACTTAAATATGATGAATAAACATTTACTGAAATTTTCAGCTTAGTGCGCCCATTACCTTTCGAGAAAAACGCTTTGTCCACGATTTTACGGGACAACCCTCGTAAAACTACGATTTCTTATAAAAACAAAATAAGAACAGGATAAGGTTAAATTTCAATACTTGTTCAAGAAAAATTGGTCAAACTGAGCTTATAGAATTAAAACCGCTTCTCCACGGTCACATTTCTTGTTGAATATGATAAATTTAGGCTCTCTACGGCATAACTGCAAAATGTGAATAGTCTTTGTAATATCATTTTAAGAATTCATTTCCTATAAGCCTAGTTTCTGCAGTAGTATGTGGTCGATATACAGTATTTAAATTCATTTCTAAAAGATTAATATTTTTCAATAAACTTTGGGTATATATCATTTTCCTCTCGGTTTTATTGGAATCTAGCGACAAAAAAAGATAAGCTGTACATGGAGATTACGCTAAAAGGTAAGTTTATTTACTATTTCTTTTTAGAAAAAAAATTATAATTGTTACAATTGAAAAGATTTTCCACCTACATTTTAGGACTTGATACTTGTTATTTTGCAGTAAGACGAATCTCTCTCGAAGCTAGACTTCAGATCATTACTTTGAGAAATGCAAAATTAACGTAGAAAGGTGTAGAACAACATACGGCAGAGAGATACGGTGTCTCCTTCTCGCGCTACGGTCTCGTACGGTCTCGTGTAGTAAGTTACATGGCACATTGCTCGACTTGTCTGGATGAGGGAAAAGAAGTTAAGTCACCCGTTGACACGAAAGAGCGATAAAGAATCTAGCGTTGCAAGATAGGAGATTTAACAATAAGACAGCTGAAAACAAAGATTGTAAAATCAACCAGGATATCCTTAATTGAAACGACTGTAAGTAAAAAAAGTTACACAGGCATGGAATTAAAAGCTGCGTTCCTGCTAAACAGCCATTACTTTTTAAAAGAACTTAAACAAAGACGTTTGCAATGGGCAAGACATCACAGATACATGACGAAGGAAGATTGAGAAAGTTTTGTTTTTTTTTCGACGAAAGTTTATTCAAATCTCACAATGACAGGAAGAATCGTCGAGTTTGGAGAAGAAAAGCTGAAAAGTATGATTCAAAGTGCCTACAGTTTATTGTGAAACACCCGTCCCAAATTTCATACTGGGGAGTTTTTGGAGCAAACGGAGTTGGGGTTTTAAAAATATATGAGGAAACACTTAACTCCAGCAGATATCAAGAAGAAATTATCAACAATTTAAAAACAACGGGTGAATGTTTAGTGTTTCCCAAAACATAGAACATATTTCAACAAGATCTTGCTCCATGTCACAATAAAAGGCCTAATACAAACACTTTGTATCATGATTTAATTAGAATGGTTTTGTAATATTATTGTAAACAATATGTTTTATGCATTCATTTATAATTTTACATTTCTGTGGTTAGAATGTAGTGTTTGTAATATATTTTTGTATATCACAGGTTTCAGAGTTAACAAAGTTAGGTAATGCATAGGCTTGGGTTTCGGGGTTTTGCGGTAATTAGACGTTAGATATTGTCACAGATGTCACGTGATTGTTATCACTGTTGATGCAGCAAGTGTTGGTACATGTTATTTTTTGTATGAAAAGCAAAGCATAATGTAATATTATTGTAAATAATATGTTTTATGCATTCATTTATAATTTTACATTTCTGTGGTTAGAATGTAGTGTTTGTAATATATTTTTGTATATCACAGGTTTCAGAGTTAACAAAGTTAGGTAATGCATAGGCTTGGGTTTCGGGGTTTTGCGGTAATTAAACGTTAGATATTGTCACAGATGTCACGTGATTGTTATCACTGTTGATGCAGCAAGTGTTGGTACATGTTATTTTTTGTATGAAAAGCATACCCTCCACCACCCCATACAACCATCCCTTAGGTTAAGCTTTAAGTTGGGATGTACATGTATTTCATACTTTAGTTTGCTTTGTGGCCTATTGTTTGTTGCCACCTTATTTTTCAGCTTAAATGTTTGATAAATTTGTGTTTTTGAGTATTGTCATGATGTCATTTTAATTTTTGGGAGATCCATAACATGGTGTAGATACTAATTGTAGAGAGTCATAGGATCTCCCAGATTTCATGTGTTTCATTTATGTCATCAATAAATGACATATATACAACAATACTCATACTTGTTTCTTCATTGAATCTGAATAATAACAGAGCTGCGGGAAACTCAGTTTTTAATTTGCTTTATTATCATATGGAAAGCATAATAAAGGATATTTTAGTCAATACAGTCCTTTATGAACGATTGTTTAAAAATGTTGAATCTCCTTTGTACACAAGTTCGGGTGGGTAAATATTTATATGGTCTCTTAGTACCGCAATAATTATCTTTGAGAATTTAATTATGTGGTCTGATTCGATCTTCATTTAGAATAAAAAGAATAGAAAAGATAAACGTTATTCGATACCTTTCGATCTCTTCAAGAATTGATTTGAGCAATAGAGTGACAACTATAACTAGCTGTATTGTAGAGTTTAAGTATTAAAACTTATGCTGTTATACCTGGAACCAAAACATCTGGAACAGGGAGAAAGAATTTTACAAGGAAACGGCAATTTTTTTCTTCAAAAATGTAAGTGGTTTTGATGAAAGTTGAAGGGTCCTTAACTGAGATATTTGAAGAAAGTGATGTTTGCAAGATGACGCAAAATGTCTTTGATATTAGTGAACTTCTTATGGCTTCATTTTATTTTGTCCCGTTCTAGTCTGTCTTGGAGATTAAATAATCAATGTAGCAGATTTTTTTTTTTATTTTACTTTATTTCTATGACAAAGAAATCAAATGTAAAATAAATAGAAACCTCGATATTGATTCGAAAAACAATGTAGATAGAAAATTAACCGTAACTTAATAAACTGAAAAAAAAGTTGCCATACGTCTTGGTTGTCATAGAAATAAAGTAAAATTTAAAAAATTCCGCTACATTGATTATTTTTCAGTTTATTAAGTAACGGTTAATTTTCTATCTACATTATCTACACGGCCGCAAGGGGGTTCCGTAAAAAAATAACAGAGTCATTTATAATTTTTTGCAATCTTTAAAGATTAGGTATTACTTTAAAGTATTTCAGATTAATTTGTCAAATTGAAAAATAAAAAATCGCTTTTATAAATTCATTGTTTTTAAAAGTAGTATTATTTTTAAAACCAAACTCCTTGAAGTGAAATTTTCTTAGACCAAATATTCTGAAATTTTCTCAACTGATGACAAAACAAGATGCTATGTCACTCAAAAAACTATGTATGTTTATATTAAATATGTACGTTTATATTAAAAATATATGATTTCGTCTGTCCTCCATAATTTTTTCCCTCAATCATTTCATTATAACATGTATTGTACGTGTTTTTTCCTCTTTTTTCATTTTCTTTTTTTCTTTTTCTCCCATTTTATTGTCTGATTATGTATATTATATACTTATACCTCTGACCTGAAGATATATATATATATATATATATATATATAAAGCACATTTTACAACAACTCTTAAACTAACATAACTGCCCTAAGTGAAGAAATATAATATAGAAAGCACCAAGAAATTCACTTTTACATGGATACCCACTTCCGCCCCAGCCCGGGGTTGAACTCTCGACCTTCGGAATCTGTCTCCTAGCAGTGCAGGAACAGCGCGCTAGACCGCTCGGCTATCTAGGCAAGTTAAAAAACTTGCTTACGATGCCGATGGAATTCTCGCGGCGCTGTCCTACACTACACGGTCATTGAGAATAGAAGTGAGATACAGTTATTTGGACATTAGTTTTAACAGAGGATTGTTACCAATACATGTTGTAATGAAATTAATTATTATTTATAATTATTATATTGTAACGTGACCCGATCTTGGGTGTTACAAAAATTATGTGGGTCCTCTTATTCCTGAGATTTACCTTGATTAATCAACAAGATTTGTTTATCTATAAAAATGAATTTATTCAAACAATAACAATAATGATTTATGATTTATAAAATACAAACAGAGTATACTTATGGCTAATGGGACAGGATATATAATAGTCAGCTGATTGGGTTCCTCAATATCAACAATGGGACAATCTGTTCAGCTGATTATGGTTGGGTCAGGATATATATAATAGTCAGCTGATTGGGTTCCTCAATATCAACAATGGGACAATCTGTTCAGCTGATTATGGTTGGGTCAGGATATATATAATAGTCAGCTGATTGGGTTCCACAATATCAACAATGGGACAATTTGTTCAGCTGATTATGGTTGGGTTGGGAAATAGAATAATTAGGTAGATTGGGTTACCCAATATTGGTAAATTTACCCAATGTGAGGGCCTCAGTTTTTACCCAATGATGGGGAGTTGGGACTCTGAGTTGGTCAGATGTTAAAGGGGCTGACCAACCCCCCAGACTGAAGAAAAAGTCTAAAGTGCTTTCTTTATATACCTTTTGGTATTCCGGTGCGAATTAGTTCACGTGCGAATAACAAGCGGTACCGCCAGTATTCGCGCGACGTTTGTATGGTAACACTCATAACTTTTGCATCAAGTAAAGGCTTTAGCATTACAAATGCGGGAAAAGGGATGATTTGTTGTTTGGGAATTGTTTTGGTAACGATGCCAAGTTGGATTTGGGTACCTTGATTGAATAACAATGCCAGACGGCCATAAGTCATTACGATCTGTGGAGGAAATTCGGGTTTGTACAAAACAACGATATGATATTCATGAAATAAACATATACAATGAATTAAAAAGCATACATTAATGACATACGATGATTGGTAATATTCCCATGATATCTACAAATAAATTTACGATTCCTAGAATAAATATTTAGGACATAAATTGGGGTGATCCAATCTGTGGGTTATTTTGGGCAATGGGGAAAATTCGTAACACAGCTCCCCCTCCATGAAAACATTCGTCCCGAATGTTGGATCCTTTTATCAAATCTTATTTTTGGGACTATATATCATGGGAATATTGTCATGGAGAGTAATATTTGCAATAAACACAATCATGGGCCACAATAATACATACATATCAATACTTACAATGTGGTCAACAGTTATAAATCATAGTTATGAATAACAAAATATGAATAACAATTCATCAATCATCAATACATTAACTTTTACCAAAATGTTTTTGTTCATAACAGTTCATCACTTCTTACCAATCCTGGATCCATTGGAATGGAAAAGTCACGACGGAGACAAATCACGGGTCTCAATCCACAACACAAATATTCACAATTATTATACGGTTCACAAAGTTATACAATATAGTCCTTGGAAATATCCAAAAGGTCCAGTGCATCCGTCTACTATGAATCCAGCATCATTGGGAAATGTCCAGGATCAACGTTCGGAAGTACATCACACGGCTTGGAGGGTTCCCTCAAGGCAAGGTATGATCTAGGAATGGCTCGCTCAGGTAGCGAGTATGGTATATATGATTTCTCTACACTATTTTGTAATCCTTTATTGTTGGGGTAGGACAAGGTTGGGGAACTTGTTAGGGCTCTTTGGAGTTTGTCGAAAGCTACATGGCAATTTTCATTCAAATGGAACTCTTGCTTTGGTTCATTTTTAATTTCTTTGGGGATTTTCTCAACATTAATACATTGCAAGTGGTTTGGAGTTTGAGGGCCGAGCTCCAAGCTACAAGCATTAATGGTTTGGGTATTGGTTGGGTCTTCCAATACATCTAGTATTTTGTCATCACATTTGACTGTGGCAAATTGGGTATTTTTACATAGTTTGCTACTTTCATCTTTCATATTCATGTGACAAACTGTGACTTCTCTGTCTACAGTGACAGGGTTTTGGGGAATCAACAACTCATTTTTTTCAACAAAACTTGGGATAGGTTCTATTTTTCCAACCTCATCCCTAAATAAAGGGTTATCTACCTTTGCAGGAGCAACATATTCACAATGGGGAGGATCTCCAATATCCTCAGCAAGACTGATCTTGCCACAAGACACTTCTACACAAGGTTTACTAAAGCAGGGAATGTCTAGACCCTGTACCTTTAGTTTCATATTTTTCATAGAAAGGTCACATGAATTCTGAGTCATAAAATCTAGTCCCAATATGCATGGTTTTTGTATATCGGCCACAAGTACTTTATGGGTAACATGAAAATTTTCAAGGGATATTTTGATTGGGCATTCTCCCTTAACTGGGATTGCATCACCACTTGCAGATGTAAGTTTGATAGATACTGGGGTAATTTGGGGCTTTTCCTCATTATCTAAATTTTCAAAGAATTGGGTGCTGACAATAGTCATACTAGCACCTGTATCTACTAGTATATTTGTTTCTTTATTTCCAATTTTTCCAGTAACATAAATTCCATCATTTTCCCCATTTATATCTCTCACTAAAATTTCTTTGGGGATAGGTTCAGTACAAGGGATATCTTTCTTGGATTCAAATTCTGTTTTATTTTCAATATTGGGTTCAGATTTTAGTGAGAGAGGTTGAGCCACGTTTAATGGTAAGTGTTGGGGCCTGCCCCTTGAACCTGTCGACTTCCGACCCCCGAATTCGACGCTGGGTAGTTTCCCTGATTTTGAGGTTGGAATTGATTTTGATTTGGGTTCTTGGGGAAATTTTTCCATTTGTTAGAATTTCCTTGGTAGGGGGAACCTTGGGGTCTTGGTCCATAATTTGTTGGTCTATTGTTTTGGTAGTTGGGTTTGGAGTTTTCATATGAGCCCATATTGGAATAATTCGCATAGGGGTTTTGGTATGAGTTCTCATATACATAATGTGCATAAGGGGTTTCTGTCAAATTATGGGTAGGCATTTGACAATTCCTTACTAGGGCTCTAATTTCTTGGGTTAGGGATTGTAGGTCATCCCGCAAGTTTTGGATGGGTTCTGATTTGTTAATGGCATGAACAGTTTTATTTCGTTGGGCATCTGCCAATCTATATGTTTCCAACCGAATGGCCAAAATTTCAGCTTCGTTTATGTCTTTGGGTTTAGCTTCCCTTAACCTTAATCGCATATCTGGGTCTGGTAGGGCATCAATAAATTGATCAAGGGCCAGAATGCTTATAATGGTTGGGTCAGCCGTTGGGTAAGCTTGACGAGTTAGCTTTTTAATAGATTGGGCCAATTCGGGTAAGGATTCATTTACACCCCTAGTTTTGGTTTTGAGTTGGGCACGGAACATTTCAGATCTCTCTATAGAGCCATATCTCCTATTTAGGATTTTCACAAGGGAGTTAAAATCTCTTCTCTGGATTTCATTCAGTTCACTTAGGAGGGCACGTGCACTACCCGTCAGACTACTGGCGAGATACAGTGATTTTGTTTTATAGTCCCATCCATGCAAGTCAACTAAAATTTCAAATTGGGCAAGGTACTCATCAAAGTCCTCTGATCCATCAAATGTTTGGGGTTTTATGGTAACATGGGTTTTGGGTGTAGATTGGAGAGGCATTCCATTTTCATTTCTATTTATTTCAAGTAAGGGGGAATAATGGGTACCTGACATTGTTCTTGGGTGACGTGTATATTCCCTTTGCCCATTCGTTGGGTCTGTATGAACATGGGGTTGCAAATCATCATAAGAGTGGACTGGATGAATGGGTCTGGATATTGAGACACTGGGTGTGTGATGATTGTCTCCCCTGTCATAGGTTGGGTTTTCAAATTTTCTTTCTAAATGATTAACATGATCTCTCAATTCATGATATTCATGTCTCATACCCAACAATTGTTGGTTAACACTTTGTACCATAGACACTAACATGTCCAATTGATTGTTCTTTGCAGGCGGTACTGAATCTGATGCCATTGGGGAAGATTGGAGATTGGGAGCGGGTAAATTATGATCCTGATTATCTTCCACAGCATTGGACGAGGATGGGCGTGATTTGAAAGTGACTTCTGAATCAAAACTTTCTTCAGTTTCCATTGTAAATATCGGGTACAAAAATTGATTGGGTCAATAAAAATTTACAAAAATATATCAATTCTTTTGTCTTTATAATAGAAAAATTTTGGTAAACAGAAATAAGCAAATGGATATCCCACTTCTGACACCAAATTTGTAACGTGACCCGATCTTGGGTGTTACAAAAATTATGTGGGTCCTCTTATTCCTGAGATTTACCTTGATTAATCAACAAGATTTGTTTATCTATAAAAATGAATTTATTCAAACAATAACAATAATGATTTATGATTTATAAAATACAAACAGAGTATACTTATGGCTAATGGGACAGGATATATAATAGTCAGCTGATTGGGTTCCTCAATATCAACAATGGGACAATCTGTTCAGCTGATTATGGTTGGGTCAGGATATATATAATAGTCAGCTGATTGGGTTCCTCAATATCAACAATGGGACAATCTGTTCAGCTGATTATGGTTGGGTCAGGATATATATAATAGTCAGCTGATTGGGTTCCACAATATCAACAATGGGACAATTTGTTCAGCTGATTATGGTTGGGTTAGGAAATATAATAATTAGGTAGATTGGGTTACCCAATATTGGTAAATTTACCCAATGTGAGGGCCTCAGTTTTTACCCAATGATGGGGAGTTGGGACTCTGAGTTGGTCAGATGTTAAAGGGGCTGACCAACCCCCCAGACTGAAGAAAAAGTCTAAAGTGCTTTCTTTATATACCTTTTGGTATTCCGGTGCGAATTAGTTCACGTGCGAATAACAAGCGGTACCGCCAGTATTCGCGCGACGTTTGTATGGTAACACTCATAACTTTTGCATCAAGTAAAGGCTTTAGCATTACAAATGCGGGAAAAGGGATGATTTGTTGTTTGGGAATTGTTTTGGTAACGATGCCAAGTTGGATTTGGGTACCTTGATTGAATAACAATGCCAGACGGCCATAAGTCATTACGATCTGTGGAGGAAATTCGGGTTTGTACAAAACAACGATATGATATTCATGAAATAAACATATACAATGAATTAAAAAGCATACATTAATGACATACGATGATTGGTAATATTCCCATGATATCTACAAATAAATTTACGATTCCTAGAATAAATATTTAGGACATAAATTGGGGTGATCCAATCTGTGGGTTATTTTGGGCAATGGGGAAAATTCGTAACAATAATATATATATATATATATATATATATATATATATATATATATATATATATATATATATATATATATATATAAAGCACTAAAAATGACCAACGACACGAACAATAAAAATTGTCAAATTTTCGGGACGACCTGTCCCTTCCTCAGGACAAAGAAAAAAGTTAAAAAGTCATAAGAACAAAGGAAAAAGAGACACAAAAACAACTAGCACTACTACTAAACTACTAAACACTATATATTTACAAACTTAGTTACATGCTGAATTGGAAATTTTTACGAACACTATTAAAGAAAGAAAACCGGACCGCTATGAAATACGTCCGGTCTATCGGGTATACTCGGGTGAAGTGCGATTTACATAATTGAACGAATTAATTATGCTAATTAATTACGACAATCAGTATATCGTACATTGTTTCATTCTCCCAAAATGGCGTAACTATACTTGATAAGAATAATCAAAGAAAAATGATATAGCAGTAGTGTGACATTATACCGAAAGGCTTTCAAATAAATGTTACACCTAACATAGGGCCAATCTCCAAACGCTTTCAGGAACGCTGGGACGTTATTACAAGGAGATGTTCTAAACAACTGATGTCACTCTGTCTTTCTTGGGATATCCACAAGTTAGGACAATTGAAGAGTGAGATCAAGTCCTTAGAATCATCCCTCAACGATATCATGTCCCAGGCCGATCTTGATGAAGCCCATAATATTATAGACACCTATAATATGGCCCTAACAAATAAAGTCAACAAGACTCAAAAAAAGAAATTTCTCCGCGACAGTGTTCCACAGTCTAGGAACAACTGGTCAGAGGTCAGAGTTAACTAAACACGTAAACCCCGCTCGAGACGCTTTAAACGCATTAAGACAATCTTTAGGGACGGACCCATACAAACTCCTGACGTCTGCCCAGTGCTCAATACATCTAGTGCTCCTCTCTCCGAATCGGAGACCTCACTTCTTTCCAAGGGGCTAAATTTCTGCCCCACGCCACATGAGGTCGACGAAAAACAAGTCAGAGAGGACACCCGAGCATTCTTCCGGAGACTTCGTTTGAAGGAGCACTTCTCTAGAAAAGACTCCGAAGTAAATTCATACGATTTTTCCAAGCCAGATTTACACGACCTAGAGGAACACAAACTCTATAATCCCAAGAGTGACTGGGAACCTGCACCGGGCAAGTGCGGCGCGCTTGAGTCGTATATTGACGCCGTTGAGTCAGACATAGAGAAGCTCCTTTCAATGCCAGACAAGACTCTCGACAATTTGAGTAAGGAAGAGAGATCTGCCTTACAATCATTAAAAAATCGGGATGACATTGTAATCAAGAAAGCAGACAAAGGCTCTACAGTTGTAGTAATGGATAAAGAGACTTACATGGCGGAGGCCCAAAGACAACTCTCAGACGAACGTTTCTATAAGAAACTGGATTCTGACCCTACTAAAGAATTCTCCACCGCCATTACCAAAACTCTTGACGATATGTTTGAGAAAGATGAGATTGGTATCAACGTCTATGAGACCTTAAATCCTATTGACTGTAGACCAGGACAATTCTATCTGCTTCCTAAAATACACAAAGAAGGCATGCCAGGTCGCCCGATAGTCAGCGCAATTGGACACCCTACGGAGAAAATTTCTGAATTCATTGATTTACATCTCCGTCCACACGTAGAGAGTTTGCCATCCTATCTCAAGGACACCATGGACTACATTAACAAGACGCTTTCTACTGGCCTTCCAGATCATACCCTCCTCGTGACTATGGACGTCACATCTTTGTACACCAATATTCCGCACGATGAGGGTATCGAAGCCTGTAGAGAAGTCTGGGATAGTAGATCCATACAAATTCCTTCTACCGAGTCCCTTGCTAAGCTCCTTGAACATGTTCTCAAGTTCAACAACTTCATGTTTAATGGAGAACATTACCTGCAGGTTAATGGCACTGCTATGGGTACGAAAATGGCACCGTCTTATGCAAATGTCTTCATGGGCAGACTGGAACGCAACTTGTTACTTCAAGCACCATTTAGGCCCCATAGCTGGTTGCGTTTCATTGACGATATAGAGATGAAGTGGGTGGAATGTCGCGAGAGCCTCAAAGCATTCATTACGTTTGCCAACACCTTTCATCAGTCGATCAAATTTACAGTAGACGTATCTAATTCGAAAAACGTATTCCTAGATACTACATCTACCCTGATTGATGGTGAAATAGAATTCAGTCTCCACACCAAACCCACAGACTCCCACCTATATCTTATGCCCACTAGCTTCCCCCACACACTTTTAAGGGAGTGCCTAAGGGTCTAGCCACCAGAATTCGACGCATCTGTTCGTCCCCTGCCTTATATCAGGAGCAAAGTGGTCTTCTGAAGTCCCACTTGTGCAAAAGAGGCTACAATGCCCGCACCGTACAAACAGCTATTGATGAGATGGCGGGACATGACAGGCAAAACCTATTACGCTACAAGGAGAAAGACAATAGCGGCAGGGTCCCTCTGGTAACCACATACCATCCCGTCCTTAAGAACCTTAGCGGTATCCTTCAAAAGAACCTACCAATTCTCCAATCAAACAAACGAATGGCAGAGGTCTTTAAGGAACCCCCATTGGCTGCATACAGACGCCCAAGGAATCTGAAGGACATGGTAGTAAGAACCAGACTGGACAACTCATTACCTAACGGGGGCTTTAAAACTTGCTCTGACAGAAGATGTCTTCTTTGTAAGCACAGCACTGACACAGACAGTTTTAACAGCCCTGTTACAGGCCGCAGCTACAAAATATTAGGGAATTTGTCCTGTCATACTGACAACTGCATTTATCTCATCAGTTGCAAAGTTTGCTCCAAACAGTATATTGGTGAAACAGGAGATCTCCGCAGGAGATTCAATAACCACCGTTCGACTATTAGGACCAAAAAACTCAATGAACCCGTTGGGGAACATTTCAACCTTGAGGGTCACAAATGGGAGGACATGACAGTAGTGGTGATTGACCATAACCCAAGATGGACAGACGCTCAGAGAAAAAGCAAAGAAAAGTTCTGGATGCACAGATTGAAGTCATTCCGCCCTAATGGTATTAATAAACTGAATGACTTCACCAGAATGAACGTAAACTAGACCCAATCCCTGAAGATACTAAACAAGATTATTCTCTCAATTTAGTGTAAACTCTACAGTTAATTTGCGTCATCAACTCTCGAACAACCCACTTAACTATGAATTGCTTACGCCTTTGTTATTTATTTTTTTTTCCAATAATAAGTCCTAAAATATTTAAAAATTTATAATAGATTATAATTCATATTTTAAAATATCCCTGCTATATCATTTTTCTTTGATTATTCTTTATCAAGTATAGTTACGCCATTTTGGGAGAATGAAACAATGTACGATTTACTGATTGTCGTAATTAATTAGCATAATTAATTCGTTCAATTATGTAAATCGCACTTCACCCGAGTATACCCGATAGACCGGACGTATTTCATAGCGGTCCGGTTTTCTTTCTTTAATAGTGTTCGTAAAAATTTCCAATTCAACATGTAACTAAGTTTGTAAATATATAGTGTTTAGTAGTTTAGTAGTAGTGCTAGTTGTTTTTGTGTCTCTTTTTCCTTTGTTCTTATGACTTTTTAACTTTTTTCTTTGTCCTGAGGAAGGGACAGGGCGTCCCGAAAATTTGACAATTTTTATTGTTCGTGTCGTTGGTCATTTTTAGTGCTTTATATAAATTTCCATCCGTGACCTTGTATCTACTAGGTAGATCCGACATTTAGGATATACAGTGTTGTTGGTTTTTTAGTGCTTGATATATATATATATATATATATATATGCTGTAAATATTTACAGCATATATATATATATATATATATATATATATATATATATATATATATATATATATATATATATATATATATATATATATATATATATATATATATATATATATATATATATATATATATATATATATATATATATATATATATATATATGCTGTAAATATTTTTCATTGTCCTCGTGTACCATGTATCTTAAATGGTTTTGAGTGAATAAATGAACTTGTACTTGTCGAACTTGAGTATGTCTGTGACTCGCGCTCTTTAACCCCCATCCCCGCAATCACGCATTTTAACGCATATACCGTTGCCCCGCAATCACGCATTTTAATGCATATACCTTTGCCCCGCAATCACGCACTTTAACGCACTTTTCGTTTTTGGTGTTTTCTGCACTTATAACGCAAAAAGTTTTGATGGTATGATAATAAATGATTAGATAATAAATTTTGTAATTCCACTCTAATGCCTTTCGCAAATAGGAATATTTTTCCTCAATTTAATATGTCCGTATTGTTTGATTTATTTGACGAAACTATGAATGCGAGACAAATTAAGGCCTTTCTTTTGACGCTAAATAAGCTCACCACTTGATCCACTTGTTTTGGTGATGTGGAAGTCACTCAATCTTGTGTAAGATGGGACCCTAGATTCAGAATTTATCGAATTCGACGAATTTTTTTTTTATGTAACTGTTTGATAAAAACCTGTGCACAAATCGACAGAAGGAACGTACAAAATTACAAAATAAATTTTAAGTTTATACGTACTCATACAACCGTAGAGAAAAGAAGTTTGTTCATAGAATGTAGGTTTGTTCCAGTTTACATATAATCTTATGTTACATGTAGTCTCATGTTGTCTTATTTTTTGTTCTATTTGAATTCAAATTCGTAAAACCTGATTATTTTCCTACCTTACACATGTTACACAGCAATAAAAAAATACACATACACAAATAAAAATGAACAGAATAAATGAATGAAAATATCATTTTGAAAAAGAGGTTGATTTAAATTTGAATGTTTTCATTATGAAGTCAACGTTTCCGATATTGTAAAAAAAAAAGTGTCGCACTTACTCGACCGTGTGTCTTGATTTCTAAACATATACGTATACATGTATACATAAAACAAGGTATTCGGGAAAATTTTAAAGTATACTGAATACTTGTTTGATATTTTTTTAAAAAGGCAGAACAAACAAGAAGTCTGTGAGCCAATGCTCACCAATAATGCCCCACTCTGATGTGAATTTACACACGTTCAGTTACAGGCAGATGCACGGAAAAATATGAAGTTGTTATCAGATTCATATACAAAAAATCTCACCATATGACATGTCTCAACACAGATTGCGCTAAAATTTATAGAATCTGCGATTAGTAGTTGCTTAGAAAAATGTGATAAAAAATTGTTACATGTATGTTTGGTACGGACAGACGCCCGGTAATACAGGAAGTTGACATCGGACTTGAACAAAAATGAAACCACCATATGGCATGCCACTGTGACGAATGTGCTAAAATTTTAAGCATCTGTAACGAGTGTTGCGTACTTGCTGAGAAAACTGCGACCAAAAACTTTATTACGGACAGACACACAGCTATAGACAGACGGAAAAACACACAAGAGTAAAACAATATACCCTGTCTCGTTCGCAGCGGGGGTATGGTTAAAAGACTTATGTCTTCTGATTAGTTTTATCGATGGGTATATAGTCTGTCACAACTGACCTCAAGTTGTGATGGGTTCTTTAAATTAGTATTAACAACCCAAAACAAATAATATTTTGGAAGACCTCCTGTTCACCAAGAAATAACAAGATTCATAAAAATTAACAATAAATTTATCTACATATGTACAATAAACAAGAAAACAGCCAAAAGTTCAGTCATGGTCATCACTGGACAGATTCACACTTCACACCACGTCCCAATGTATGGTCCACCATATTGTCCATATTGTCCACCATAGTGTCCAGTCCGGTCCACCATATCCTAAGTAGCCTTACAACGTAACAAATCCTCCCGTCCGAATAAAGCTAATATACAATTTTGGTCACTGAGCTGTGGCATTTTATACATAAAAACCATTCTGTCGGCCCCCAGGTCTTGCTCTCAACGCCGCTACAAAACATCCCTGAATCCCAAGATCACACAGCAGGGGAAACAGTACACACCCAATTTCACACAGCATGGGTTATATTAGTCCGAAAAATCTGACGTTTTTCTGGCTTTTTTTACGATTTTGATATTTTACATGCCAGGAAAACGTCAGAACCGGCGCCATTACGAAAACGGGAAATCGCCGCCTCCAACCAGAGGCGGCATTCAGAGGTTGATTTTCGATACTTGTAAACCGAATTAAATGCTGAATTCACATTTTATCAATAATACTACACCTTTAGTACTCACCAACATCGTTTTTATGTACTGTTTATGAAATAATATAATCCGATGAACACATTTTATCTGACTGTTGAGATTTGTTTTCATTTCGTGCATTTTAAAATCGTGCAAGTTCTGAATCGTAATGTGGAGTGGTAATTTCTATTCATCGATATTGGTGAGTTCTAGGAGCATTGTGCCATTGATAAATTGTGATTTCGGCATCTAATTCGGTTCCCAAGTATAGAAAATCAACTTCGGGTAGAGACGGTGAAATTCCCGGTTTTCGTAATGGCGCCGGTTCTGACGTTTTCCTGGCATGTAAAATATCAAAATCGTAAAAAGCCAGAAAAACGTCAGATTTTTCGGACTAGGGTTATATAAAAGGCACACCCAAGATCACTAAGCATGGGTAAAGTATAACTCACGGCGTCCAGACCTCATCTGACAAACACTAGCCAACACCCAGTGTAAATAACTGACCAAACTAATCAAACGGGTTCGACGAGTATACGTTGATAAAAATAGCAACAAGTACAACTCAGTGACCAATAGTGCGTAAATGAAATAAACGATAACTCCTAATGCCAAAATAAAGATAACTCTTACCAATACCTGTACAATCAGATAATATTAAACATTGACACAATGTCACTTGTGACATAGTCCCTTATAGGAATATATTCGCCTCGAGTACGTTCATATCGTCAGAATATTATTTGAAAATATTCACTTATCAGTCGCTTTCAAAATGTTTAAGAAAACCTATATACTCTGTGGGTTCATGTATGTCAACACTGCATACTTTAAGAATAATAAGTTTTGAAAAATCTTAATTGGCGGAGTAAACTTTCAAGTAGAGGACGGCGATCTGGTCTGATTAGATTCTTCAACCAGCTATATGTTTATGTTATACAAAGAAAATACTTTTGACATCCACTTGTTTTGTTTTGAACATATTTTATTGAACGAGTCAAATGGATTGGAAACAAGTTCTTGCAACTTACAAGTTCCTCTCCATAAATATAACAATGTGTCATGCAAAAAATACATTAAAATATAATAATTATAATATTTTCAAGTGATGCAATTAAATTACAAATCAATTTAAAATCTACATGTTTCAGTAATAAATCTATGGACAGCAGCAAAAATATTAATATTAATTGATACAGGCAAATCTCTGTCACCCCATAATAGTAAATTAGTGTCAATTGTAACCAATTCTTCAAGCATGCTATATATATATATATATATATAGACTAATATTAAAGGCTATATTAAAATTTATTACAAATTTTGAACAGCTTAAGAGAAAAAAAAGTGAAAATGACATTTTAATTAATGAAACAAAATGCAGATTTTGTTTGTCAACTGTTCGTTGTATATAATATAGGTATTTATACACAGACAATCACATTTAAATATCTGGAAAGGACGGATGTCAAAGCTAACGGATAGATGCTATCACTGCGGAACGTGGCCGAACGGACAGAGGTCGTCCTCCTGTCTGATGAGATATGTTTTTTTCTTATTATCTCGGATGCGGATTTTTCCGTTTGATGACCAAGCCTGTAGTATTTTATGCTGTCGGCAAAGCTGGCGACACATATATAGTAGTTTGTCTCGACGCTTGGTGAGATCCTCGTTGATCATCACATGCCTTGTTTCAGGATTAGCTTTTAAGCTTTCGTAGCTTTTAACTAGCATGAATTTCAGATCGACCGAACGCAGTCTTGCAATTATCTGTCTTGGTCCCGATCGTCCACCTTGATTCGATTGCTCGTTTCTTGGTGCCCCTACCCTGTGAGACGTCACGATATCATCTCGGTTGAGGGGAATTCCGGCCTTAGCAGTGACACCCAAGATGAGGTCTGTGGTGTTTTCATTGTCATTTTCAGGAATTCCTGCAATTCTGACGAGAGGTCTACGACCGTATTGTTCTAGCTCGTCTAATTGAAGTTGTAGGTCATTATTTGATGTTTCGAGTCTTGTAATTTTTTCATAGAGAGGCTGGACGGCTTTTGCTACTTCTTTCCTGACTAGTTCAGCAATTTCATCCTGAATTGATAACTTTACAGCGGTGGCTATGCGTGCAATGTCATCCTCACCAATTACCACTTGGTGTGTCATGGAAGGAATGGGTGGAAATTCCTTGGGATCCAGCTCTCTCAGAGGGGTGGAGGTGGTTATGTGAGATGGTTCAGACACAGACCCATCCCTCTGTTTTTTAGGTGACCTCATGATGTCTGAAAATGACTTAGACATATCACTTAAGTTCCACTTGTTGTCCCCTTTCTCGGCCATTGTTTATACACAGACCAATACAAATATAGGGAATTGTGTATTGACAATGTTATCAGTGTTACTGAAAAAAGTTTTATCTAGAGCTGTTCTGTACTGATGACCATTTGTTTACCGATAATTGACACAAATAAAGCACATATGAAATGAACTTATACGATGAAATTCGATGAAATTCGATAGGCGTTTGAAACGACGTTGCCAGGAGGTCGTGAGTAGTTATCAACAATATAAATAGTGTCAAAGTTATTTCGAGCTACTCACGTCTGTATAAGCTTTTTTTCCTAGCAAAACATAATCACTATTTGTTCAATACCCCTCCTGTAGTCTTCCAATATCTTTTTTTCACAATTCACCCACGACTTTTGGAAATTTTCTACATATTTACACCAGCAGATTTTGAGCCAACCGCCACTACCAAGGGGCGCAACTCTCTCCACTTGTGTATGGACAGTTAACTCGTGACTGTTTTCAAAGGGTAGTGCAGCTGGTAAATACATGTACCATGTAGATACATTAATGAGGAGCAATGCATTTGGACGCTTAAAACTTCATTCTTTCGGGGGGGGGGTTATACAGTTATACATCTTTGACCAACAGCGATCTAAATTATTCCCTACATTTCATCTCCGGAATTATATTATTACATTTAGAATTTCCGGCATTTTTTTCTTCGATCAACAGCTAGCTTGTTAAATAAAGGGACTGATTATAAAATATATATAGCATTTCATTTTACCACAAGAATGCTTAGCATTTCGGACTTTTTTTTTGGGTGGGGGGTGGGGGGGGTTATGGATCTTGTCTACCAAGTTTATGAAAAATCGATCAATAAAAAAGAAAATCAGCTACACTTGAACTATATTATGTCAGTGATGTCCGACACACATGAAACTGATCTCAATTTAACATCCATGTTTTTGTTTGTTTGTTTTTTTTTTTTTTTTTTTTTTTTTTTTTTTTTTAAAGAAAATAACGCTTTTGATGTCAATGATTTGCCGGTATTGTTCAAAGATAATAATTTCAATTTTCAGTTAAGAAAGTCTTCGGTCACAGTTTTATTTCTTGAAATTTACTCTTCAATAAATGTCGGAAAATAAAACTATAAATTCTCAGTAAACTATATGTAATGTCGGAAATAAAAAGTAGAATATAAATAATCGGTAAAAAGAATGCAGTCAAAATATTGAGATAATCTGTTTATTCTCCTGTCTGATCTATATGAACATTTATTTCGGTCAGAATTGTATATCTTTTACAAACACAATCAATTATTATTTTTTTTTCTGTCGTTAACTTGTATTTTTTAAAACTATAGTAATATCATGGGATATCATAAAAGTATATAGTGAAAAATTTGTATATCCACTACGTATTAAATCCTGATAGATCCTGAGTAATTGAATAATTTTATTGTATATCATGTTATTAATTAGACCTTTTTCTGCAAGTTTGAATAAATTGATAATAAATACGTCATTTTCTTAATTAAAGTGGACAGGTTTTCGTGTACATCGACCCTGCATGTTCATAAAGTTCATCGTGTCATAGAAATCTGATGGCAACCCTTGGAAAAATTGTGGAAATACTTTCTTTATTTCTCAATAAATACAACTACAATTAATGCATTTTCATAGAAAGATTTTTAAGAGTACTGTCTCATTTGCTCCACAAATAACTGGAAAACTTATAGGACAACATCGGGAAAATGTCGAGTACTGATCGCTTCGTCCGAGGAGTTCTTGGACTCGTTTGTAAACTATTCTATTGTGTTTAAAAATGTGTAAAAATTCCATTACAAAGAAAAACTTTTATTCGATGTTTTTCTTTTTCTTAATTTATTTATTGCAAATTCGCCTACTGCCCCATCTGTCCCAAGTTTTTCTTTATTGTTAAACGTGATTTTTTAGGAGCCCACATGTACCTGTAGGTGTAAAGATTCTGCAATCTTCGCTATAGCCAAGGGGTTCCGATACGCATCCATCTCCACCATGCACTAGAGTAGATTTTGGATCGGAAACCCTTGGCTAGCAAGGTTTAGATATATATTGCTAATTTTAGACTGATTATTTTAATGCCGAGTCCCATGGCAGTATTTCATCCGTATATCAGCCAAAATATTAATAATAAGATGTGATCAGTTAAATTTTATTACATGTATTTTGAAAATTAAAATGTTTTCCATCAACAATGCGCTATTGTATAGTTCAATAGGAATTAAGCGATATTCTAATATTCCAGAAATATTTATTAATTAAAAAAAACCCTCTCGAACAAATAAATCAAGTTAAATGTGCTGAAAGCGTGCTATAAAAAAAATATATTAAAAACGTGTTATAAAATTTTTCTCAAGTGATAATTCTTTTCTAATAGCTAGACCTCATTTCTAATTTTATTTATAATTGAAAGATTCTGCAAGTTTCGATAAAATGGTAATGCATGTGACTGAAGAAATAAAAAAGGGGGGATGTGTCGCTGTCTGCCATTTTAACAGGAGCATAAAAAAATGACACCCTGAATGGAACTCAAACAATTATTTTGAACTAAGTTTTCGATTTAGATTTAAAATTCATAATAAATTACCTGTAAACTATGATAATATATCAAGTCTGTAAAGGTCCACATAAAAGAATTATTTAAACAAAATAAACAGGATTAAGTCATCATCAAAATACTTGAATTCATTTTACAGATGATTGTATAAATATTAGGGCGATATATCCGGCAACAGTTTCTAATTATACACCGTGTAAATGCATCCTCAAAACCACGTCTTTTCAGCACGTAATCGCAAGTGCGCTGCGGGGAAAAGGATAACGTCATCAAAAGTTTTAAAACAAATGTAATGCTACTATTACAGACAGCGCAAGGAGCAAAGAGTTAAACCGTATCAGTTTTTTCAGGGATTGAATAGATTGTGTGTTGTTTTACGTCTCACTTGAGAATTTTTTTTATTTATATAGAGATGTCATTATAAACCTGTGAAAGTCTATACTCGGCACTCCGGTCCATTTAGCAGAAAGTTATTGTCCCCAGCTAAAATGGGGGGGGGGGGTATTGATTTTTGTCTGTTCATCCGTCCGTCTGTAGTACTGTTTGCCTGTAACGCTTTCATTTCCAAGCGACATCTCGAGAAACCTTTAACTTTTGCAATAAAATTTTACACTATAACTCCCTATGGCCTAAGGACGATACTCAAGGTACCGAGCGCTTTACGTTTGAACAATTGCTTTAATTTCTTTTTTATCGACATGCCACCGCTACTAACGTGTTTGGAACTTTATTTTTCGGTGTTCTGTAAATATTATAAAACCCAAGGAGTTCTGAATAGCTCTGGCAGTAGCTCTTGCTAAACAAAATGTGGCTAGGAATGACTAGCACGGGGATACACGGTAAACAGATATGTTGAGTTTCAGTTTTCACCACCCTAGAATACATGCATTTGTAGAAATGTACTTTAATAATCTCTCTTCAATCCATTCACTTTAAGAAGTATCTTTTCTGACATTATTTTCTGCAGTCAGGTACTAGTATCAAAATTTCTTTTCTGACAAACATACTTGCATGTGAATTTAAATAAATATTGAAAAATTACCTGTGTTATTCTTATGTGTGGGAAAAAAGAAAATGCGTTTGATGTATGTATCCTTAGTCATGAACATGTATATCATAAAGTTAGCCGGAATAAATAAAAAAAATTCTTTGACTTTTTTGCGTTTAATGTGTCGACGTAAACCAGTACTCAAACACTTATTAATCTCTTATATAGCCTTGCTAACGATACCAATCTATAATTTCTTAATTTTTTAGAAAAAATATTATTGTTTTTTCCCATTTACAACAAAAATAGTTCCAAAAATATTTACCAATCAAGATACCCATTTTTTCTTTGTTTCATCATATTTTTTAGAATACTTTTACATTTCTTTTGAAAACTATATATTTTGGTTGAAATTCCATGATTTGAAATACATACATCTGCTTAGAAAAATCTTACCACATAAGTCGAAAAAACACTCATTTCCCTTAAAAAATCAGTTCAAATGTCATTTATCTAATTCTTTTTTTAGAAAGATATTGCGGAGCTGTGGTTTATATTGACTCTGTAACGAGGGGGGAAATCCTACTGTGAGAGAGAAAGAGGGGAAATTTGGCTCTGGTTCGAGATTTCCCCTTGGGGGAATCCTACTCTAGAGTACCATTTCCGAGGGGAAAGCTCGCTATGAGAAGGATATGGAGATAACGAACAGTATTCAATCTCAAAGTTCATAATCATACTCTACAACATCGGTACGGGATCTAGAGGTCATAGATGTGCGTATGGATAAACGTTCGACGATTTCTCAGTGACGTCATAAAGGGTCGACGCGCGTCCAGTGGATTACATACATGCCGTTGAGTTGAAAAATAATGCATTTTACACGTTAAAAGTCACAATCAGGCAAATATAAAGTATGATTAAGTCACAAATGTAAATATAAGTAGTAAGATATCATTTTAAAACATCTATCGAGATATAAATACGGGTTGGTACGAGATCAAATTCATCATGGTTATTTACTGAAATATTTGAGCAAAAATATATTTGCATGGTGATTCCAAAAGTTTTGATATTTAGTTAAACTAATTGGCTATCTTTGAAATATAATGTTTTATTGTCCTTTCCCGACTCAAAGTAAACAATGTACTTGACATATTCAATTCGAATTTCCTCTGTTCTTGCACGTTAGTCTACTGAACTCGCTTCGCGAGCAGAGCTCGATTTTATTCATACTCTTGTACATTATGCGTACAATAGCCTTATTTGACGACACTCAACAAAAATGGATGGATGAGCAACCGGTTTTTTAATGAATGTTTTCGATGGTAAAATTTGTGTTTGGAAAAAAGTGGGATGGACAGCCCCCCCCCCCCCCCCCCCCCCCCCCAACACACACACGCTTAGAAAAGAAACTGTAAGATTTTGCCTAATTACACCTTTCTCAATTTCGTTGTCTCATTTTGATATGGAAAAGAATGCATTTTAATTCACAAAGACAAATTGCTTTTTTTTTCTTACGTTCCTTAATTTTTTTTTTTACCTAATATTTTTCCCTTTTTAACCTCCTCTGTCTCACTTTAATTGTACGATAATCTGTTTTCACCGTATTTTTTTTACCTTTTATTTGATCCTAACAAGAATGCAGTTGTTTTCAATAAAATTTTCGATGGCATTTGTATCGATGGCAGTATAAGAACAGAAAAGAAGATAATGATTACCTACATACTTATCAGCATTACAAAAGATGTGAAATGCGCATCCTATATATACATTTGTATATGATGTTTGTCATATTAAGATAAAAGGTGTGATACAAACAATTTATTTTATGATTTTTATAAGGATAGTTTTAAAAGATTTTTAAATACTATCTACCGCTGTTCAATGCAGTCCATGTAAGAAACCTAAAACAATTTCGAAAAAAAAATGTTGAGTATCCTTCATCTTGTTTTGTGAATAAAGGACTTTGTACACGAGTTTGGGTGCGTAAATATTTATGTGATCTCTTAGCACCGAAGTTATATTCTTCAAGAATTTTGGTTCCATTTAATAATATGTTGTGAGATCGGTCTTCTTTTTAAAAAAGAGTAATACAAAATTAACGTTATTCGATCCCTTCGATATCTACAAGAATATTGATTTGTGCAATAGAGCGTCAACTATTCCAAATTTAAGAACTAGCTGTAGTGAACAGTTTAATGTTTGACATATGCTGTTACCTTTAAGAACCACAAGATCTAGAACAAGGAGGAAAATTTTTCATATAGAAACTGCAAATTTTCCTCTATAAAAATGTTAGTGGTTTTGGTGAGAATTGAAAGGTCTTTAACTGAAATACCGGTATTTGAGCAAAGATATAATTTTAAGGTGATTCAAAAAGTGTTGATTAAGAAATAAAGTCCGCGTTTTCGTGAATGTTGCAGAATAACCTCCGAGGTCGAGAAATGTTGTTTGAAATATAAAAGCCGAGGCGTTAGCCGAGGCTTTTATATTTCAAACAACATTTCGAGACCGAGGAGGTTATTCTGCATCATTCACGACAACAAGGACTTTATTTCTATTCTACCAAGGGCGATAAATACGGCCGATTGTTTCCTCTATAGAGAAACGAATTAGGTCACCATGTCTCGATTACGCTGTTCTATTTAACACCAGAGAGAAATTTTGTTGACTTACCTATATATGGAATGCATATGATTTGAGCTTTTGCATTAAAAATAGTCTTGTTTAATTACAAATTTGTTCGTAATATGTATTGATCAGTTAAAATGAATATACAAAACAAAATCATGTTCTTGTTTTACTGCTAAAATCACGTTGTTTAATGTGTAGGGAGGTCCGTGGAATAGCCCCGCTTAGCTATAAAAACCGACTTCATCAGCAACTTGATGCAATTTACAGTGTTTATACTGCAAAAGACGACACATCGATGCGGTCTAATCAAGTATTTCATTCTACAGCCAAACATGCATTTGAATTGTTCAGATTTGATACGTGTTTCTGATCTGATAATTTTTTGATGATGTTCGTGATCTATTGGAGAATAATGTCCGGCGGCTTCTTTTCAAGTTTTCAATAACCGTGGTAGAATATTAGTTAAACTCTTTGGCCATCTTTGAAATATAATGATCTATTACCCTTTCCCGACTCAAAGTAAACAAAAATGGGTCGGTAGGCACGTGGGAGAATTTCTTCTGATAGAAAAAATCAACATAAAGTGGACGTTCAGATATCCGGATGCTTAAGTATCCGGACGATTTTTCATCGGAACGGAATTTTATAATGTTATTTTGACTTGTTGGTGATTCAGGTATCTGGACGCTTCAGATATCCAGACAAATTGACTGGGAACCAATGCTTCCGGATAAATGAGGCTCCTCTGTACATATTGACAGTATGAGAAAATACAGGCACGAAAAGGAAAATGATTATTTCATGGTTAAGAAGAGTTCAAAAGTAAGGATGTCAACGATTAATCGACTATTCGACTATCAGTCGAATGGACCGACGATCGAATAATGAAACGACATTCGAATATTTAATAAATGCAAAAAAGGTGTTAAAGAATTCTCAACTCAAAATTGTAAAGCGTCATTCCTCAAACCATTATAGTATCCGTCCTCAGACGAATAAAAGCTTAAACACAGTTACAGTACTCGTATGTAAATAAGTTTCCACATTGTTTACATGGAAAGAACAGTACATGTAATTACATACCGCGATAATTATTTCTTACCGACCTTTTTAGTTATTGTAGTAAATTATGCAGCGCTTTACTGGACTTTGAAAATTATTAATTGGACTTGTACCAATTTTATAAATTTATTTATTACCTCCAAGTATGTTTAAATTATGCAATAGGAACACAGCATAGCCGTGAAGTTTTGAAACTTCGATAATTATTAAAACAGTGATATCCTCCTTTCCAATTTATTTTAAATAAGCTTTAAAAACACTGCTGACAATTCTCTAAGCGTACTAGAACGAAAGAATGTACAGACCAATTTATGAATGTGATTTACGAAAATTCATACATTTTAGAGAATCAATTGCTGGTGAAAATCTATTTCATTTCTACATCTCATCCCAACTTCAGGTTCATCTAACGTTAAACAATAAACAATATACAATTAATCAGGTTCATCTGAATATCGGTGTGTAACTCACAGTATAGGCATTTGATGTTACTTTTAACATTTTACGAAAAGGGTTTTTGATTTATGAAAATGCTATCGATGAGATTTTTTAAAAAAAATGTTTCGAATAGTCGACTATCGTTCGAATATTGTAATCGTATGTTCGACTAAGGAGAATAAATATTTTGACATCCCTACTCAAAAGCCAATAAAACAGAACAAAATAGGACCAGAGCAAACACTGACCTGCAAAACATCAGAGGTGGGATCAGGTGCCATGGAGGAGTGAGATGGCGTGACAATTTCATTTCATTATGCCTCTGTTGTAGAAGATTCGGAGGCATACAGATGGTCCGTCCGTTTATCTTTTTGTTCATGATACAATAACATCTTTAAACTTGCTTATAACTTTGAGCTACATGTATTGCTTTTAATATTCTCAGGCGTCTTCTTTGTTTAAAAAAAAAAAAAAAAAAACAACTTTTCGGCTGCTACCATTCTATTGACCTTGCCGTCGCAAAATTTTCCGTAACTAAATTTATCCTTTTTTTTTTTAACTTTTAAACGGTTGGTGATAAGATTTTCATACTTCAAATGTGTACTCTTTGTGTTATGATCGCCACGAGGGTCTCAACAAATTTGATCCTTGTAATTAGGCCTTTGTATGAAAAACTTTATCCTTAGCCAAAACATTAAAATTGTCAGTGATTGGACTTTTATATTCCACGTGTATTTCTTGTTTCAGGTGTGTTTCAAGTGTATTTCTTGTGATAAGAACTTTCTTTGGGCTTTAAGTTTGATCTCGATCTTGGAGTTGGTCCTTCTTTTGAAAACTTTAATTTTGGCGATCTACGTATATCGAATAGGTTATTTCACTTATCTGAATGGGTGATATCACCTTTTCGAATTGTTGATATCATCTTTTGTAAATGAATAGATGATATCATCTATTCGTGCTGAAAAGGGTGTTATCACCTATTGAAATAAGAGATATCACATATTCGAATAAGTGATTTCACCTATTCGATGTCACCCCCACAATTTAAATCAATTTGAAAAGAATATTACTGAATTTCTATAAATTAACATGGGAAAAAGATGAGAATTTACATAAAGATGGCAAATTATCTACCTTTAACAGCATAAAGACTAAATGTTTTGAACCTTATCTAGATATTCTAACAAACAATCAACATAGATCAGTCATAACAAAGTTAGGAATATCAGCTCACAGGCTTAAAATTGAAATTGGACGTTACAAAAAATACCTAAAGAGGAACGAATTTGTTCACTTTGTCATCACAACGAGATTCAGGATGAAATTCATTTTCTCCTTGTATGTCCTCATCTTAATGTACAAAGACTTGAACTCATATTAAATATTTGTAAAATTAAATGTAAAAATTTTCAGTCTCTATCCTATGATAATCAATTTTATGGGCTCATGACTAATGAAGACCCTGACATCCTTAGATCACTTGCTAGATTCCTTGGTAAACTACCTTAATTAAGATATTGTGATAAGCATAATAAATCATATACCTTTTTCCCACTATCTATTTTTTTTACATGTAACATACAATACAATACATGTATGTATATTCAGTATATCTCTTGTATACTTTTTTTTACCAATTGCTCTCATTATTTGTAATATCATCATCATGTTTGTTCTATCATTCGGATCCTCCTCCTTCTTCTGTTTGTAAATCTTTTTGCTCCTCCGGGGGCCCAAATTGGATTAATAAAATCTTGTATCTTTTATCTTGTGATACATTTGAAGGCTCCCTAGACTATATAGATTTCCACTGAAACCACTCCTTCACTTTTATCGCAATTTTAAGGTATTTGACGTGAGAAAATTGTACGACTGGGTAAAAATGCCGGAGAAAGGGTGTCTCTTTTATAAAGTAAACTTACAGCCGTAGGGTATTCCGGGGTATATGAAACTCGAAAACTAAGTATCTTTTTCTTGGTTTGTCACTGCTTCTTAACATGTATTTGCGTGGATTCTAAGGTACTGCATAGCATGTCTAAATTGCGGTAAAAAATGTTCAATTTGCGGGAGGGGGGGGGGGGGCAATTATGTCCAAGATTAGATGGTCAGACAAGAGACAAGAAAAAGAGGAAAATCTGCCCAAACCCATTAACTCTTATTCTAAGAGGGGGGCTTGCTGGGGACAAAGGTATCACTTCAATATCTAATTATCAATTATTTATTTTGTCAGACAACAATTCTAAATACTGATTATTTATTTGCAATATGCTAGTGATCCCTTTTTATCTAATTGGCTGTCCTCTAACATTTACGCAAATACATATAGGAGCCAAGTTTGGTTTTCAAGAGCGCCCAATACAGGCGAAATCCATCGTTTAAAACAACGGCCAAAATGTACGATCCTCTACAATACTGATAGAGAGCTAATGCAAATTCCGAACCATATCTTGATGTAATGGGCAAAATATTGACATACGCAGTCCTTCGTAATGAATTACTAGTAATTAAACAATTAATCTTTGGATATCTTAGTATTAGAAATGAAAAAGTAGCTAATATAATTTTTTTAAAAAAATACAATACAAATAAGAAATTATACACAATTTCAAATATTTTTTACAATACAAATGAAAAATATAAAGTACAACTTTAAAAAAAATATATACAATACAAATGGAAATTATAGAATACAAATAAAAATTATAAAATACAAATGAAAAATTATACAATACAAATGAAAAAAAAAATATAGAATACAATAAAAATTTATACAATAGAACTAAAAATCATACAATACAATGGACAATTTTACAATACAAATGGAAAATTATAGGATAAAAATAAAAATATGCAATTCAGATAGGAAAGATCGAACATAACAATGTTTTAAATGTCATACATGTAAAAAGCAGCGTATAATTTTTTTTTTGTAAAATCTCATTTATAGCTGCCAAACATGAAAGCCCAGAAGGCTCATTCGAGATTCAAGATTCGAAATACGAGATTCGAAATTCGAGATTCAAGATCCAGATTAACCAATCAAAAGCGGGTTCAAAAGGCTCATTCGAGATTCAAAGTTCGAAATACGAGATTCGAATTTCGAGATTCAAGATCCAGATTAACCAATCAAAAGCGGGTTCAAGATTCGATTACTCCCCTTTATTATGATTTTACTATCAAGAAATCGTTTAATATATAAATAACAAATAGGCCATTTAATTAAATTACAATGCAAGAAAGAGTGTTATATATTTTAGGAGGAAATTTAAATAATCATTGGATTTTTGATCAGCAAGATATACTTCAATTTATATTATGGCTTCTTAAATATTAAATAGAATACATATATCAGGAATATATATATATTTTTGTATTGTCTACTTTGTTTATGGGGTTGATGACATATAAATAAAGTTATGAATACGTGTCAAGTGTCTAAAGAATAACAATAACTCCACCCCTTCCCACCCCGCCTGCCCATTTTTCCAAACACACTGAAAGGCTTGAAACATGAAAGACGACGTAGTATTGATAAACAAAAATCGTGTTCGTTTTCCTGATGGAGGAAATACATAAAAATTAAGTATTCAATTAGCCTACTTATCTTCTTCTACGGTTTTGATTTCTTGAATTAATTAAAAATTATATCTACAATACAGCTTGGCAATATGAATTAAAATAAATGCGGCATTTATTTTATCTTATATCAAATAGTGGATGAGTCTAAATTAGATGCAGAACTATATAGCGTTATGGTGTTATATTTAAGTCTCTGACCATAGCTTTATGGCCAAAGACTAAAATATACTCTTGTTAAACCTTATATAATACTACAGTTCGATTCAGCAGTCAAGTCTCACTGCACAAGTGTACCCTTTATAAATGTACAAGATATACCCTTAAAATTGTGCAGGGTAAAATCATAATATTTCATATCTAATTATAATCAAATGCAATCTATCAGCAATGATTTGATGAAATGAAATTAGTTGATACTTGTTCCGCAAGTCAACGATAAGACCATATAATATTCCATATATGCGTATTTACTATTTTGTTAAATAAAAAAATTAAGATTATATATGTATTTTTCAAAATCTAATCCAAATTTTAATTTTATTCCGTTTTAATACATAAAACATTTTTTCTTGCATTATCATTTTAGCAAATGATACATTTGTTATAAATATATTCAACGATTTCTTGATAGTAAAAACGTAACAAAGGGAAGTAATCAAAAGTTGAACCCGCTTTTGATTGGTTAGTTTGGATGTTTTGAATTTCGAAACTCGAAAATCGAATTTCGAATCGTATTTGAATCTTGAATCTCGAATGAGCTTTCGTACAAACAGGCACATCAGTGTTTTACAAATATATCTTGATTTAAGAGTTTTTCTTTAAAATTTCGCAGGTATTCAGTACATATCTGTTTTAATGGAGATGATGATTGTATATGAATTTCAACCACTTTAAAAATAATTACTAATTTTAGATTAACAACTTTGTATCTATTTGTAGGTTTACCAAACAGTATATATTGATGATAGTGTGTGTTACTTTGACATGTATAAACAGTCAGTCAGATTCTCTGAGCAACACCTGCATTAAGATTTCTCCATCACAGCATGTAGAACAAAGATTATTTAGGGACTTAATAGACAATGGAATAAACGTTATATTCTTTAACCTCACATTCTATGGATCCGAAAATGAAACGTTTTTAGATGTTGAAAAGCGTAGAAGATGGGTATGGATTGTAAAAGATCAGCAGTATGTTTTGGGTTATCCTGAGGATGTCGACGTCTTCAGTTTCGGTCTTCTGAAAGCAAAACAAGATTCTCTCAAAGTCAACATATCCATAGGAAACTTTTCCGCAGATTGCAAATTGCATTTTGACAGATACCTTTCGAAGTATCTTCAGTTTAATATTATTGATGAAAATGTTACCGACTCTATTGAGAACAAAGAGATGCCTGTAGGACAACTTTGTCATTCAAACATTGAATCCTATGATAAAGTATCGGAATTTATAATCAACCTTTCTGGCGTTAAAATTGGCTATCATTTTTCGTGTCTAACTGAGAACAACGAATTCGAAGTTGTGGGAAAATCATATGTGAATGTAATTGTTATCATTATCATTTTATTTTTGTACGCGTTTTATCCACTTATCATAGAAATGGCATTTTACACTCACAGTACAAACTACAAAGAACAATTTTACGAGTATTACAAGTCAGACTCTCCTTACAGTCCCTCGAGGTTTCTTTTACGATTGATTTATACAGGAAGGAATAAGTACTTTGCCGCTTTGCGAATTATAATCCTTGTGATTGCCCTTACGACCTTCGTATATCTTGCAAAATCAACGGTGTACGATAAATGCCATTGCTCTTTGAAATCTTCTAATGACGAGGGGAAATTTCAGCACGCAGAAAACTATTATATGACTACAGAAAGAGGAATCTTTATTGCGATTGGTGTTTTTAATTTCGTACTTTTGAGTTGCTGTGTTTTGATAAATTCTAACGGAACTCTTGACGATTTTCTTATCGTGGATTTAAGTAATGTTTGTAAGAATGGACATATTTTTAGGCTGATTCCAGTTTATGTTTTTCTACTTGACGAAACAGAGGAAGAAACAGTCGAAAAGAGTACTGACCCAAGAACATCTTCGGAGAACGACATAATAGAAATGCCGAATGATGATGAAACAAAAGAAAACACGCAATCAGACAAATCGCTAGTTTCATTTAAAATTCACAAGTTGTCTTTAATTTTGTCTTACAAATTTTGGACAAAAATTTTTCTGATCAGAAGTGTTGACGTAAGCGTTTCCTGGGCTTATTTTACGTCAATTATTGTATTCCCTCTCAATTTTATACTCGTTTTTTTAAGTGCCATTTGTCCTATTGTTTCATTCTTTTATATCTTTTTAATCAAATTTTTAAAGTGTATATGCAGCTGTTGTTCTTGGAAGAAAAAATGCACGTATCAAATTCTAGACAAACTAAATCTCAAAAAAGAATCCACAATTTTTGAAAAAACAGAAAAGTCCAGCAAAGAAAAAGTATCGGCTCTCTGTTGCGATTTACTGTGCCACGGTTTTGCGTCTTCATATATAATTATATCATACGTTTATTCTTTCAATATTTTCTTTTATGGAATAAGTTACCTTGTTCAGTTTTTTATTTATACAGTGTTGTTGGCACTTCCCCATTACCCTGTTCAGATTTTCATCTATATTATATTTGTGACCTCTGTCATAGTGTACCTTTCTCGCTATGTTCACCAGTTCATAGAACTTTATAAGAATCTTTTAAACGAAATTTTGGAAATAACTGAGGAGTCGAGTATATCTATACAAGATTTTAACAAAATAGTTGCTGAATACTTTCCTCTAAAACATGAAATATTTTATTTGCTTTTGAAAATAATATTGACCAGTCTTTTCTTTATAATAATTTTTGATACTATGCAAAAAGTAGAATATATAAAAATTGGTGCTCGATTAGACGTGACTACTGTGGTTTCATTAATTTTCGTTTTTGGTCCACCACGTATAGTGGAGGAACTTCTTGTAACAGACTTCACGAGCAGGGTTCATGCAAAGAAGAAAGAAATAAAGAAATATATAGGAAAACCAAACACGGACATAAGAAAAAGTATTCATGATGATAGAGTTCTTGATGATACCGAGAAAGACTGCTCAACATGTTGCAGTAGATCTTCTTGTAAATGTTTGGATATATTTGACCCCAAAGAAATATCAGTATCATACGATGAAGAGAAAGTTCTTTGTGAGAATTCGAAAAGATGTGGCTACAGCCGATGCTGTTGTGCACTAAGAGTATTTTGTAATTTTTCCTGTGGTTGTTTTAATTGCCCTATTGACTCTCAAAGAAGGTGTGATTTCTGTTATGTTTACGCTATAGACGAAACTTCAGACAAAATAGAGGTAAACGTAGAAAAGATTAAGCTGCAGTGTCACTGCTATCCGTCAAATGAAACCGAAAAAGAAGGCAAAAGAAGTACACCAAGTGCCAAAACACAAAAGCAAGAAGCAGGTACAGAAGATATAATGTTAAACATTACATCAAGTGCCGAAGCAAAAAAAGAAGCGGAAACTGAATGCAAAAGCAAAATCCAAACTTCAAGTGCCGAGGTAGAAAAGGAAGCGGACACAAGTCTCTGACTATAAAGTTGAAGTGCCTTTTTCGTCAAATTGTGCCCCGCAAGCCATGCCATGCTATAATTGTTTGTATTTTATTCAGCATATACATTTCCTTTGGAAAATCATAACAGTTAAAGAAAAATTTTATATGAGTGAGCAGAGGGTTTATGAACCTTAACGTGTCTTGTGATAAGCTACAGTATTAACAGGGTTATTCCATTGTAAGAAAATATATTATGGGAGACCTGATAGTGATTCATTGTCATTGTGATTCATTATAGTATACAAAATTTTGTGCACACGATTTTACAAAAAGTGCTGTAGTCTTTCTTCTGTGGTGCACGGTTTTTTTTATCCACTCCTACTAAAATGTGAGTTTAAAGTTAAATTCAGCTGATAATGTACTAAAATGTGGAATAGGTGTGTTATTATTTGAAATTCGGGGAACAATGCTGAAATTTGTGAGTTATTTATAGTGTTTAAACTTTTATGCTTGTTTTTGAACATTACTAGTACTCATGATAACCTGTGATTTGTAGACGTTCTAAGCCTGAATTTTCAGATGTGAGGTTTGTAAAAAAGGTACTGTGTATGAGGTAACCACTTTTTTCCAAATATATACTTAGTATATATAGACATTGATTATTGCATTGTAAGTTTAGCCCCCTCCCCCTTACTTTCCACAGACACGTCGCAGTATAGGTTAAAAATGGGGAAATCGGTGGTGTTTGGAAAAAAAAAAAAATTTTGGTTTTCTTATTTTTAACTGAAGTTCATACTTTCGTCAGAAAACATGAAATATTTTACTTTTGTTTGACCAGTCTTTTCTTTATAATAATTTTTGATACTATGCAAAAAGTAGAATATATAAAAATTGGTGCTTCTTGTCCTCTGCTGATCATTCAGTGACCCATCATGGAGGAACTTCTTGCCCAAAATTCCTGAAACCAGCTATATAAGAAGTCTCAAAAGAAAAATTATTTACATTCTTTATTCTGTGAGTCTCATTAATTAACGTATATCTGTCGCTAGTGATGATTCCCATGCTTTGAAGCAAAAATGCATTACAACTCGTAGAGCTGTTTTTTTCCCATTTCGACAATCCCTTTGTTCAATTCAAGAGAGTAAAACAACAATGTTTATGATCACAAATACCAATGAAGTCGTTTAATTTTCAATTAAAGACTAGAGAATGATTTGAATTGTGTCCTTTTTTTAAAAAAAATGAGATTTGGTGCTTTTTTAGAATCTTTAAAATGTAGAAAAAATACACTTTAAAATGTGACGTTCAGTTGTGACGCGGCGACACCCCCTATGCTTTATGTTTTAAACATCTATAAAATAAATTTAAATAAACATTATTAAATGAAATTTTCAGTGTTAATTAGATTTGTATTTGTGCATCTTTTGGTATATTGTATTTCATAATATGACACCAAAAATAAAAGATATGGACACTGTGACATTACTTTTGGATCAACCCTCGTACATTGTTGTTTTATAAGTTTTTATTAGAAAAAGAAAACGTTTCCGTTTTTTTTTTTTTGGAAAAACATGTAAGCCCATGTTATTTCTTTGTTTGAACAAAGATTACCCCTGTATCGTTACTACCTTTTGTTAGTAAAATTATGGAGAGAATTATTTTCGAATATTTGTACAATTGTTGTCATTGTAATAACTTGTTTTATCGATATGCTGCCTCCATTAATAACACAGCTAGTTAACCGTTGTTCTATGATTTATTGTGACGAAACATAACGAAACGAAACGAAACGGTGAAAAGCTACAATAGACAAAGACAATAATAAGTGTGATGTACAATGCTCAAAGTTCAGAAAATTAATGAAAAATCTGAAAAAATACCTTTGCTCAATAAATATGACACAATACTGAGAAATATGTGTGTGTAAAATTAGCATTACTTTACAAATATCTGCATACATTGACAAAACATGGAAAAATTTAGACACTCAAAATTCCCGGTAAAATTTGACAGAAAATTCACACACATAAGAAAGAAATACTTTGCCGAAAATATATAAGCGTTATACAAATAACTGAAAGTTAAATATATGAAATACTTACATTGTGGGCAGAGTAAACAACTGTAATAACAGTATGACTGTACATGTACTGAGTAAGGCGACGAGTGCCAGAAAAATCTCGTGCAACACGCACGGAAATAACAATTACAAAACAAAAAAGAAAACCAAGGCATGCCGGAAGAAAAAATTCCGGACTACAAGACGGCACACTCCTCGCCTGATATTAACAATATCATCAAATTTCAAAAAAGATATTTAAGATAATGTAAACATGTAATAAATTAAATTACAGTCCATTTACAGTCTCTTGTATTATCTGTTGCACTGAATGACAGAAATGTTCACTGTTCCACAAGAACGATAAGTTCTGTAACCGGACGCACATAAGTTTTAGGTTCACCATTCGCGATTATACGAATTATCACTTTACGCACTAAATCATCATCACTTGGTAGAGACTTGACAACGATTCCCATTGGCCAAGAATTACGGGGTAGTTCTTTATCGCAAAGTAACACCACATCACCAGATGATAGATTTCTTTGGGGTAGATTCCACTTACGGCGCATCTGAAGAGTGTTCAAGTATTCTGTCTTCCATCGTCTCCAGAAAATAGATGCTAAGTGTTGTACCCTCCTCCACTGTGTCTGTAACAACTCGCTCTTGTTAACATGATCAGAGAACAGTTTGTTGTCTTTAACACTTGTTTTCTGAGTGAGTAGAGTTGATGGGGATAACACAAATGAATTCTCAGGATCTGTAGGTACCGACACAAGGGGTCTTGAGTTGATTATGGATGAAGCTTCTGCTAGGAACGTAGTGAGCACCTCATGCGTTAAACTCCTAGATCCGTAGTCGAGTAGCATAGCATCCAGTATACGTCTGGTGATCCCAATCATACGTTCCCACACTCCTCCCATGTGAGAGGAGTGGGGAGGGTTGAAGATCCACGTTGTTCTCTGCTCGTTGAGAAAGTTGTGGAGATGTTCATCCTCTACATTTATCACATTGACCTTTAACTCCTTGGCAGCACCAATGAAATTTGTTCCTCTGTCAGATCGAAAGACGTGAACAGGCCCACGAATGGCGATAAATCGACGGAGCGCATTTATAAATGAAGATGACGTCATTTCCTCTATGACTTCGATATGTACAGCCCTGGTAACGAGGCAAGTGAATAGAGCAGCCCATCTTTTACTGTTTGCTGCGCCACCTCTGGTACGTCGTGTGATGATATTCCACGGTCCAAAAATGTCAACTCCAACGTTAGAGAAGGGTGGTTGTCCTGGTATGAGACGATCCTCAGGTAAGTTAGACATTTTCTGGTATTCTGGTACTTTTCTAAGCTTCCTGCAAGTGACGCACTTGTGAAGGACAGATGACACAAGTCTTTTACCTCCGACGATCCAAAATCCAGATGAACGAATATGACCCTCTGTAATATGACGTCCTTGGTGTTTGACATCTGAGTGAAGTTTCCTGACGATAAGAGTAGTTACATGATGTTTTGCGGGTAGAATCATTGGATTCTTGAATGAAGCATCAGCACTGAGGTTTCGCAAACGACCACTAACACGTAAAATGCCTTCACTGTCAATGAACGGGTCTAGTTTTTGAATAGGACTGTTTTTTGACAAAGGTTTAGAGTCCTGTAAGTTTTCAATTTCCTCAGAATAGAATTTCTGTTGAATGTCTCTGATAATGACCATTTCAGCTTTGCACAGAAGGTCAACATCACTCATCATGTTCTCTGCTTTACGACACTTCTGAATAAATCCATAAACTTTAGCAACCACTGCTACAAGTTTGTTCCACTTTGAGAATTTTGTGAGGAAATCATTGCTCAGGCCGTAAGCTGATTTTGTCTCAATGTCAGTTTTGTTACAGCGGATTTCCTTGTCTTCCTCGGGACTCACAAGAGGAAAATGTTCTTCAGAAGTTATGATGTCTGTTTTTTCTAGGTTAGAGATCCAGACACAGTTCTGCATTTCCCTCGGGAGAATTCCTCTCGTGCTAACATCTGCTGGGTTGATTTCACTACGTATGTAGGACCATTGTGACGGATCACTTAGACTGAGAATGTGAGCAATACGATTAGCGACGTACACAAAAAATCGTTTCTTAGCATTGTTTATGTATCCTAACACAATCCGACTGTCACTAAAATATTTCACATCGTCTATTTCTATCTTTAGCTGTTCTTTTGCTGTTTGTCCTACATTTACAGCAAGTACCGCGGCACAAAGTTCTAGTCTAGGGATTGTATGTCCACTGACAGGGGCCACTTTCGCTTTCCCTAAAACGAAGCCTTGAGAAGTAGAACCATCGGGATAGTGCACCTTTAAATAGCAAACAGCAGCTATGGCTAGTTCGGACGCATCACAGAAAATGAGTAGTTCTTTCCTATGTGCTTCGCTCAGATTAGGAACAATCACTCGAGGAATTTGTAACTTTTCCAAGTCGGGTAAGTCATTCTTCCATTTCTCCCATTCTTCAAGTAGGTAATCAGGTAGGGCTTCATCCCAGTCTGACGTGTCTGACACTACTTTCCGCAAAATGATCTTGCCCTGAACAATAACTGGGGCGATGAATCCGAGAGGATCATAAAGACGGTTCACAACAGAAAGTACACCTCTCCTTGTAGACGGTTTGTTTTCACTAGAAACTTTGAATTTAATGGTATCTGTCTGTAAGTCCCACAGAAGTCCAAGACTGCTTTGAGTTAAGGCATCCTTATCGAAATTCAGGTCAACAAGGTTCTTGGCAAGGTCATTAGAATCAAAGGCTTCCATAACTTCTTTGACGTTAGATGCGAATTTGTGAAGTCTTATGTTACCATACTCCTTCATGGCATCCTGAGTTTTGTGTATGAGGCTGACTGCCTCATAAGTAGTTGCACAAGATTTCAAGCCGTCGTCTACGTAAAAGTCGTTCACAATGAAGTCTTTCACTTCCTGTCCATGGGTCTTAGCAGCTAGCTCACCAATGCGACGTAAACCATACATTGCCACGGAAGGAGAGGAACGATTGCCAAATACGTGAACTTTCATGCGGTAAGTAACCAGTGGTTTTTCAAAATCATTATCCTTGTGCCACAAGAAACGTAAATAGTCACGATGGCCTTCATCCACCAGAAATGAGTGAAACATGCTTTGAATGTCAGCAACTACGGCTACTCTTTCCTTCCTGAAACGAATGAGAATTCCCAGGAGATTGTTTATGAAGTCAGGTCCTTGTAACAGCTGTTGGTTCAAGGACACACCCTTGAATTCCGCTGAGGAGTCGAAGACACCACGAATTTGATCAGGTTTATGAGGATGGTAGACTCCGAAAAGTGGAAGGTACCAATGTTCCTTATCCGGTAGTATATATGGACCCAATTCTGCATGATCACAGTCAAATATTTTCTGCATAAATGTAGTGAAATGTTCCTTCTTGACGTTGTTTTTTCTTAAGGAGGCATCAAGACATTTAGCACGAAACAATGCTTGTGAGTAGTTGTCTGGAAGTTGTTCACGATTTTGCCGGAAGGGCAATGGAGCAGTCCATTTTCCTTCGGTTGGATCAAGATGAAACTTGTCGTCCATAATCTTCAGAAAAGTGCGATCTTCAATCGAGAGGCCGAGTTTATTGTCATCTGGTGTTTTCTTGAAGATATCTGTTTTTCCGATGACAGTCTTGTTCGTAGTGATGACAGTGTTCTGTATGTTTAACGTTTGTTTGCAAGGTTCCAACATTGTAGGTCGACCACTTTTATTGATAAAAGTTCTGTTGACGTGTAATGGTGGAATGTGTTTTCCAGACAAACAAACATCTCCAATAATTGTCCATCCTAAAGGAGATCGTTGAGCAAAAGGAAAACGTGGTGGTCCTAATCTCTGATCAATAACGTGATGTGCCTCTGGAAGATCCCGTCCGATAAGCAGGAGGACGTCCATAGATGGATCTAACGGATGTAGGTCTCGAGCAATATCCTGCAGGTGTGGATAATGACGAGCGATATCCGGTGTAGGAATTTCCGTCTGACTGTTTGGTATGTTATCGCACTCCAAGACAGGTGGTAATTTCAACTGATGATTGTCACTGATTGGCTCGATGACAAGGTTGTCAGCAACACGCCCACTACTGGTAACCTTGCCTGAACACGATTGCATTGTGTAGTCAACTGGCAGAGTTTTGATACACAAAGAGTCAAAAAGGTAACTTTTACCTAGAGTTTTGTTGCTTTGGTCATCCAACATAGCGTAAGTCACAATCGATGCTTGACGTTGACCTTGAACATATACGCGCACTGGTACAATCCTTGCACACGACTTTCCACTAAATTCACCACAAATATCAGTACAGTTAGAAGAAACTGACTGCTTCACATTTCCAGAAAGTGAGTTTTCCTCCTCGCCATGGTTTAGTCGGGAAGAAGAATTTCTGGACATCTGACGGTTACTAACATCCTCATGAAGAGCTGTACAGTGGTAGGTACTTTTACACACATCACACAAAACTTTGGATTTGCATCGATTAGCGAAATGATCTGACGTTTCACAACAACGAAAACAAATGTTATGATCTCGTAGAATGTGTTTGCGTTCCTCGATACTTTTGGTTCTGAAAGCTTTACACTTGTTTATAGTATGTCGAGATCCTTTGTGAATCAAACACTGATGTCCGCTATTCACTGTTTCTGATGAAATGTCAGTTTTGTGGGTAAATACGGCAGATTTAACTTTACTTTGTCCTTTGCGATCAAGGCGGTTCTCCTTATTAGAATCATCAAATATCAACCCAGGATCATTTCTGATGATGCTCATCTCACCAATGAATGCCACAAACTCACTGAAAGGAGGAAAGATTACACAGTGTTCTTTCTTGTAATGGACAACACGAGTTATCCACTTCTCCTGGAGATAACGAGGAAGTTGTTGAACAATTGGTTTTAATCCAAGGGATGAATCAAGGTATGAAAACATCACACTGTATTCTGGAATAGCTTTCACGGCCTGCACCTCGCAAAGTAGGTCATGAAGTTCATATAACTTCTTGTGGTCTGTGAAATCTGTTATAACTTGCAGACGAGATTTCAGGCTTGATTCTATCAATTCAGGCGATCCGAATCGTTCATCCATACGTTTCCAGATATTGAATAAGCATAGTTCTGGATTACTCGCACATGAAGCTCTAAGACTCATAATCAGTCTGTTAGCTTCTGAGTTTTTGTTTGTACAATTGGTGAGAAGAGTTAATTCTTCCAGTGGTGAACACCTTATCTCTGACACCATCGTCTTAAACTGTGTTTTCCACACTACATATCGATCTGGTTTGTCATCAAAACGCTGTTGTTGAAAACTTTCCAACAGTAAGTTCTTTTTGAGTAGAAAATTTGAGGCATCTGAATAGTTCTGTGATGGTAAATTCACGGTAGACTGTGTTGGTATCTGTAGCAGCGGTGAACAATAATTGTCAACATTTCTCTGAAGATGGTTTGTACGAGTTCCACTATTGAATATGAAAGGCTCAGCATTGGGGTTCAATGTGAGATTGTCAACAAAGTTTCTTGTTTTCTGCTCACCAGATACACTAGGAACACTGGGTTTTAAATCTTGATGTTCCGTGGTTTCTTCCTCCTCTTCAAGTTCAAATTTAAGACGCATATTTGCAATGTCCAGTTCTTCCTGTTTTTGCAGTAGATCCAATTCCACATCTATATCTTCCTGTTGCTGTTGACTTTGAGCTTTGTGGATTTTGTCTTCTAGGGTAATTTTGGACTTTTGTTTTTTCAGTTTTGCAGACTGTTCAGCAATTTTAAGGCGGGTTTTAGCTTCCTCCACTTTCTGTTGTGAACGTCTACTAAGGGTTGATGATTTAGAACTTGCTGTCTTATGAGACGGGTTAGAGTTCACTTCCAACTGGACCAAATCAATATCATCTTGTACTTTCACTAAAGCGTTTTGAACCTTCTTATTTATCTCGTTAAAATTCTTCCGTATAGTGTCTAACTCTTGTGTACTATCAGCTGTGTGTTTTCTATCGAGGTAATCACCAAATTCTTCATGATAATCTTTGTAACGCTTGAAACTGTCCTCAAGTTTTTCTTTCACTGACTTTAATGCGTAGATCTCTTTTGCAGATGAAGCACATTCTATCAATACACTTTCAATATCCTCTGAGAAGCGTAAAAGTATGTCTCTATACCTCTGAACTTTTTCTTGATATTGTTCTTGTGCTTTCTGTGTGAGGGTGTGCACTCTACGTGACGTATCTTCGTCCTCTGTAGAAATCTTCCCCAGGTTATGAGCCATGTCTATGTAGTTGAAACTCTGGAATGTTTCACAAATCTTTTCACTATGCTGTCTCCATTAATAACACAGCTAGTTAACCGTTGTTCTATGATTTATTGTGACGAAACATAACGAAACGAAACGAAACGAAACGAAACGGTGAAAAGATTGTGGGCAGAGTAAACAACTGTAATAACAGTATGACTGTACATGTACTGAGTAAGGCGACGAGTGCCAGAAAAATCTCGTGCAACACGCACGGAAATAACAATTACAAAACAAAAAAGAAAACCAAGGCATGCCGGAAGAAAAAATTCCGGACTACAAGACGGCACAATCGATATCAGGCGGGATTTTTTCGAGGCCACTCCTCTGTATATAAATATAGAAACATAGCATAATAATGTTTAAAATACTGATGAAGGCATGTTGTTTGATTTTCTGCGATCTTTCAAACGCTTTTGAAAAAGTTTGGCACAAAGGGTTTCTTTTAAATTCTTTTATATTATTGAATATGTTGTTTTCTTCAGTTAGCTGCTTTCCTCACATGAATTGTTTTGAATTTCAAGTTATTTGTGTACATGTAAAAGGTCACAAAGAGTTATGTATAAACTGTATCTGTTATCATCAAAACTAGATATTTTTGTAGATGTATTCCAAGGTTATGTTTTAGGTCCACTTCTATTTCTGATGTAATGGGTGTTAGGAAAGTTCGTTCCACATTTTTGTTTTATTTTCCAAAAGAAATACGATTAGAAGATATTAACAATTTGTGATATTTCATGTTTACAGAGTCCATTCTTGCTACTGATAAGGTTTCAACTGTCTTTTGTTGAATCCAAAAGGAGAGGGCAGGTATTAAAACTGATGTTGTCTGTTCAGAAAAATTAGGAATTATGCATATTTGTGACATATATTAAGCACACAGGTCAAAACATCCTTTCAAATACTGCGTAAAAAATTATCAGATCTGTAAAAAAAAAATTCAAAATGACGTACCTATTCTTTTGAAAAGTGACCTATCGTTCTTAAACCTACGCTGATCAGCTTGTCTGATGCAAGATAAGCTATGAAGAAACAAAAGTAACTTATCCTTTATTTTTAATCAAAATGACCAGCATTTCTATAATTCGGGTGCTTTAAAGATGTTATATATATTTTCATATGGAAGAAAAATCCCATAAGTTCCTGCTAGAAATGAATTGCTATAAATCTAAAGCACACTCTTGTGATTTTGTCAGACTTGAAAATTCATCTCTTTATATAAGCACTACTTTGAAATTTTTGAAAATATTTCATCCTGGAACGAACTTTCTTAACAACCCTTCTATGAGCAGGCATGTTTAAATTCACCATTTCGTAACTTCTATGCTCAATACAATGACTGTCGGCAAATAACTTTATCATTGAGTCAAATGCTGACTGACGTTTTTCATACTAATTGCCATTATTTAAATACTGAAGTGCCGAAAGATTTTTCCGCTATATCCCGATCATGACAAGGAGCACACGGTGGGAGTGACCGGTCGGCAGGGAATGCTCACCTCTCCATGGCACCTGATCCCACCTCTAAAATTTTGGAGGTCCGTGTTTGCTCTGCTTCTGTTTGTATTGTTTTATGGACTTTTGAGTTTGAATACTGTTCGTTATGTCCATATATTTCATGTGAATAATGTTGCTGTTAATATTTTATCACTGTTTATTACATTTTTACCCGTGAAATACTGTAATTTATTTATTGAATAAAAATGATATCCTGTCACACTGTGAAAGGATATCAAAATGATATCCTGTCACAGTGTGATGAATATTAAAAGTGCGGGAAAACTCTCGATTTCCCTTTCCATAACGAAGATTGCTGTAAAAAAATCTTCCTTGACCTAATATAAGATAGATAAAAATAAATAAACCACTTTGACGGCGAATAAAATGGTTAAAATTACCAAAAATATGTTGCTAAATCCATGTTTACAGTGTTTTCACCTCATATAGCTATGACGTCTCAACCGCTCAACTATGACGTCACGAGCCTATGACTGTATAACAAAAAGACAGAGGCAAAGGAAAAATCAAAGAATTTTATTTTAAAAATGTAATAAACAGAAAATTCAATGTTTTGTAGTTGAATATGGAATTTATTTCACTCATGAGACAGGATTTTGATATTTTCACCCGTGCTTCGCACTCGTGAAAATATTAAAAATCCTGTCCCACTCGTGAAAT